>NW_026000037.1:22348327-22361205 GCF_001458135.2 Marmota marmota marmota
GGGGGGGGGGGGGGGCTCATATTTTTACCCATAACCAACAATCCACATTCCTGACTGCAAAAATCAACTGTGTAATCAATTGTAAACTGTATTAAATATAGCAAATCTGCCTTCCATGACACTAAAGGCACAATAAACAATTCTTAAATAGATAATACAAACATTACAAAAATTATAATTTTATACTTCAATGACCAATAAAAAGGTGAAAAAAAGTATAGCTCAGTGTTAGAGCTTAAACTCTAGCATGCTCAAGGGCCTGGGTTCATTACACTACACAACACTGGAAAAAAAAAGAGAGGAAAAAGAAGCAAGCAAGCAAAAAGAATCCACAAATGACAGAATATATCTGCAATCATATATTTGATAAGAGACTTGAAAATATGGAATAAACTCTTACAACTCAATAATTAAAAGACAATCCAATTTTTTAAATGGGCAAAAGGTCTGAAGTTACTTGTCTAAAAAGATAAACAAATGCCAATAAACATATGAAAAAGATGTTCATCACCATTAGTTGTTAGGAAAACACAAATCAAAACCATGAATGTTGAGGTACAGCTTAACATCATATAGACACATATAAACGTGCTAGCATGCAGGAAGCCTCAAGTTCAATCTCTAAACTATATACATAAATAAACAAACCATAATGAAAGTCAGGTACTGGAACACTTATCTGTAGTCCCAGGTACTCAAGGGGATAAAGCAGGAGCATCCCTTCAACCCAGGATTTTATAAACAAATTGGAGCCCTCATACACGACTGGCAGGAATGCAAAATGGTGCAGCCTCTTGGGAAAACAGCCTGAAATTTCTTCAAATGTGATTCAACAATTTTACTCCTAGAAATATTCTCAGGAGAATAAAAAGCATTATATCCACATAAAAGCTAGTACACTCATGTTCAAAGCAGCATTCATTAATTGGTAAAAACCAAAAAATGAAAACAAAAAGGCTGGGGATAAAACTCAGTGCTAGAGCACCCCTGGGTTCAATTCCCCAGTAATGCAAACAAGGGAAAAAAAGAAAAATTCAAATGTCTCAGTGTAACTACTTGAACTCAGTTCAAGAACTCATAAAGCTTATTTTTTTAAAACTGTATTTGACCTGATGCAAAATTAGTTTGAGTCTACTGTTGTATATGAAACTGAAATTTTGTTAAAGCTCTTTTTAGGCATCCTACTTAACAGAAATTTCCTCCTTCTACTGAAAAACAACTGTGATTGTGTATAGGGAATTTCCACAATTAACTAGTTAAAGGTCTTTAGTAAAACCATCAGAACCTTCAATATCTAATGCGGTTTTGCTTTGGGTTTTGTTTTCCCCCTTGGGTCAGGATAATGAGGATTGAACCCAGGGGTGCTCTACCACTGGGCAACATTGCCAGGCTTACTTATTCTGAGACAGGGTCTAAGTTACCCAGGCTGGCCTCAACTTTACTATCCTCCTGTCTCATCTTTCCAAGTAGTTGGGATCACAGGCATGTGTCATGGCACCTAGACAATATCTAACTTTTTTCTTTTTTAATTTTTTTTAGCTGTAGATAGACGCAATACCTTTTTCTTTTTTGTTTTGTTTTGTGTGGTGCTGGGAATTGAACCAGGGCTTTGTGCATGAGATGCAAGCACTCTATCAACTGAGCTATATCCCCGAGCCCCGACACAATACCTTTACTTATTTTTATGTGGTGCTGAGAATCCAACCCAGTACCTCACACATGCGAGGCAAACGCTCTGCCACTGAGCCACAACCCCAGCCCCCAACTAACATCTGTACCGATGAAATACTACTATGTAAAAATTTGAGAAGTTTCTTTTTACTAATTTTTTTGGAGGTCCCCAGGGATTAAACCCAGGGGCACTCAACCACTGTGCCACATCTCCAGCCCTATTTTTTATTTTATTTAGAAACAGGGTCTCACTGAGTTGCTTAATGCCTCACTAAGTTGCAGAGGCTGGCTTTGAACTCGAGAGTGAGCCTCCTGCCTCAGCCTCCCAAACCCCGGAGATTATAGGCGTGAGTCACTGTGTTGGTTTAGAGGAAGTTTCTTATAAAACAAAAACAGTTGCAGTTATCAAAATAGGGTTTGAAACCCACCTGGAAAAAGAAATCTATAAAAAAAAACGTAAGTCATGAAAAGAAACCAGCAAATCATATCTGCACTCCCTTTTTGGTACTAAAGATTGAACCCCAGGGGCACTTAAACCACTGAACCACACTGTCAGCCCTTTTTATTTATTTTGAGTCAGGATCTTACTAAGTTGCGTACGGCCTTGCTAAATTGCTGAGACTGGCTTTGAACTTTGGGATCCTCCTGCCTCAGCCTCCCAAGCAACTGGGATTACAGGAGTGCTCCACTGCCTTGCTTCACATCTGCATTCTTACAATGGGAGCTAAACTGGGCACGGTTTCACATACCTGTAATCCCAGTCTCTGGAGGCTAAGACAGGAGGATCATGAGTTAAAAGCCAACCTCAGCAAAAGCAAGGTGCTAAGCAACTCAGTGAGACCCTGTCTCTAAATGAAATAATAGGGCTGGGGATGTGGCTCAATGCCCCTAAATTCAATCCCCAGTACCCAAAAACGGGGGCGGGGGTGTATTTTATATGTTGAAAAGAACAATGATCAGAAGTTGTCGTGCATGTGTGTTTTACCATAACTTTTTTTTCGGTGCTGGGATTGACCCAGGGTCTCCTACATAAGCACATGCTCTTCGGGTAGAATAGAAGAAATAAAAACCAGGTAGAAAGGAGTCATAAAGACAACACAAGGAAATACAATTTTTTACAATATTTTCTTAGATGTTGATGAACCTTTATTTTATTCATTTATTTATATTTGGTACTGAGAATTGAACCCAGTGCCTCGCACATACTAGGCAACTGTTCTTCCACTGAGTCACAACCCCAGTCCCAGGAAATACAATTTTAATTTAAAGTTCAGCATACTTTTCCAAGGCTATCATTTCCTAAGCCAGTCTCTCTCCCAGGCTTGTCACTCACATATTACCATATATTCACCATATATTATGTATGTTACCATATATTCACTGACTTATGTTATGCCACAGAAATGCCGCAGTCTGGCTGGGCACAAATCACAAGCCACTCAAGCAGAAACAAACTTTATTTCCGAAATCCCCCAAAGCCACCCACTCGGCCCTTTCAGGGACACCACACACCAACCGGAACTCCCTCCACCGGAACTTCACCAACCAACCAACAGGAACTCCCCAGGAATCCCCGTGAGAACTCCAAAGTAGCAGGCGAGGCGGACAGCAGGGGTCTATATACAATTGAATCCACAGCCTGTTTAATCCAGCATCATCCAGTCACAGCAATTATACACAGCTTAACTTAATTAACATCATCTTAATGACTCACCTCTCAACCATTACTTCTGGCAAAATGCCAGGGGCCATTCCGACTTGGCTGTGGCTCTCAGCATCGTTAATTACCTTTTGCACTGTTAATCAGTCCACCAATAAGTAGATTAAGCAAAGAAGAAATACAATATTTTGATATACCTATAATTTAGAGAACTTTCCAATGTTATCTACTAACCAGATAATGGATTCTGAAAACTGTTAAGTCATGCTGAGATCACTACACTGATATCATCCCTACATACCTTCTCATGTCCAGCCCTCATAAAGTACACTTTAAAAGAAAAGCCAGGAACCCCAAATATGTCTCTCACCCTCCAGGTAGTCTGCATTCTCCCCTGAATGCATATTACTTGATTTTTAAATTATATCTGTGACTCTACTGATATATATTGAAATTCTTTCCCATAATGAATGCCAAGTTTTCTCTGAAAACACCCTAGCCCTAAAAATCTTTTAAAAGTTCTTGAACCAAAGATTGAGGCCAACCTCAGCAACTTAGTAAGACCCTGTCTTAAAAGACAAAAATAAAAAGGACTGGAGTATAGCCTAGTGGTAAATCTCCAGGGGAGACAGGAGGAGTTCCATTAATAGTTGAGTGACTATGTCTAAATCTGCTCAAGAGCTGGGGTTGTGGCACAGAGATACAGTGCTCACCTAGCATTCATGAGGCACTGGGTTCAATCCTCAGCACCAAATAAATATAAAATACAGATATTGTGTCCACCTATAACTAAAAAATAAATATTAAAAAAATAATACATAAATAAATTTGCTCAAGAACACTTTTTTTTTTAAATGCTAGTAACTGAACCCTGGGTCTCATGCATACTAAGTACCTGCTCCACCACTGAGCTATATATATATGATCAGCCTCTAGAACTCCGAGTTTATGCCCATTTATGCCTGTTGGCACAATAAGTCTCCTTTTCACCTTCAAATACATTCTATTGAATCATTATAGGAGCTGAGGGGACAGACTATGTTACATTGATAAAATGGAGTTCCTCAAAGGTAAAGCTGTTGTAATTTTTTAAAAGGAGGAGGAGTTCAAAACTGATATGGAATGATTTCTTGACACATTATGAAGCTAAAAAAAACCAAGGGTCATACACACGTGAGCATGTCAAACTTAAAAAAACCTGTGCATCACCAAGGTGTAGTGGTGCATGCTATAGTCCCAGCTATTGAAAAGGCTAAGTCAGAAGGATCACTGGAGTCCAGAAGTTCCAGGCCAGCCTGGGAAACATAGTAAGAGCCAATCTCAAAAAAGAAAGAAAAGCTTGTGCATCAAATGACACAACATAGTGAAAGGCAACCTACAAAATGGGAAAAAATATACATAAATCATATATGTGGTAAGGGCTTCAAATCAAGAATATACGCATGGCAGTGCACACTTGTAGTTCCAGAGACTTGAAGTCTGTGACAGGAGAATCATAACTTCAAGTCCAGCCTAGGCAACTTAGCATGATCCTGTCTCAAAAAATAAAACAGAGCGGCTTGGGAGGCTAAGGTAGGAGGATCAGGAGTTCAAAGCCAGCCTCAGGAACTCTGAGGCCCTAAGCAATTCAGTGAGACCCTGTCTCAAAATAAAATACAAAGTAGGGCCAGGGATGTGGCTCTGTGGTGGAGTACCCCTGAGTTCAATCCCCTGTACCAAAAAAATAAAAATAAAACAGGACTGCAGATGTAGCTCAGTTGTAAAGCGCCTCTAGATTCAATCTCCAGTACCAAAAAATAAAATAAAAACAAAAAACACACACATGTAGAGTGAGATCTGGGGACATGGCTCAGTAATAAAGCACTTGCCTAGTATATGCAGAACTGAGTTGAATCCAGAGCACTGCCAAAGAAAAAGAAAACTTTTCCCGCTTTCATGTGTTTTCGTTTTTTTTTTTTTTGCATTAAGACTTCAGCCTACAACTGAGTTATGCCCCCAGGCCCAAAAGCTACTTTGCAAAAAAAAAAAAACAAAAAACCTGCTAATAAGTGTATGCAAATAACAGAATTAGAAAACCCCCAATGACATAAATGGCTCAGCCAACAATCATCAGACATTAGGTGAAAAATGTGAGGAACAGGGTATTCGTATGATGCCAGTGTTATCACTCTACACATCAAGTATAACTGCAAAGGGGAAAATCTACCTGTTCAATGAAGAAAAATGGTGGCCGTGGCCACCACACTAACCAAGTAAATTTAGCCCTATAAATACTGGCAGTCCTAGCCACCTTTTAAGGGATCACTAGACGTTGAACCTGACATTCTATCTTTCCTGATGTAATGCAATGTAAATTGCATATCATCACCTGTGAAGGTTTTTTTTCTTTGTTGTGGCATTGGGGATCGAACAGAGGGACATGCTACCATTGAGCCAAATGCCTGAGTAGCTGAGATTAGGGGCGTGAGCCACCACATCTAGCTACCTATTAAGGTTTTCATTGTTTGTGGAAAGTTTGTTTGTTTTTGTGGTACTAGGCATTGAACCCAGGGCCTTATACGTGCTAGTCAAACACTTTAAAACTGAGCTTCATCCTCTGTAAGTTTTTAATGCTAAAAACATCTGAGCTAAATTTAACAAACCTTTCTATATCATCATCTCAGCTACTCATAAGGCTGAGGGAGGAGGATCACAAGTTCCAAGCCTGCCTAGGAAAATTCAAGAGACCCTCTCTCTCTCTTTTTTTTTTTTTAAAGAAGCAGCGTCACACCATGCTGCCCACAAATTCCTAGGTTCAGTCATCTTCTGCCTTAGCTTTTGAGTAGCTAAGACTACAAGTGCACTCCACTTGCCCCACTAATGTGGAACATTTTTAAATTTTTATTTGGTACTGGGGATTGAACCGAGGGGTGCTTAACCACTGGGCCACATCCCCAGCCCTTTTAGTTTTTTATTTTGAGACTAGATCTCACTAAGTTGCCTCAAACTTGCAATCCTCCTGCCTCAGCCTCCCAATTCCCCGGGATTAAAGGCATGTGTCACTCACCATACCCAGTTGGAACATATTTTTAAAAGATGGGGGTTGGGGTTAGCATGTGAGGCACTGGGTTCAATCTCAGCACCACATAAAAATATAAACAAAGTTGTGTCGATCCATAACTAAAAACACACACACAAAAAAGATGTTGCTATATGAGCTGGAGATGTAGCTCAATGATACATCACCTGATTAGCATACTGGAGACCCTGGGTTCAATGCCCAGCAGCCCTAGCCTGAAAAGGGATGCTGCAGATTTAGTGCTAATTGCCACAGACCTGATAAAGACATTATGATCATGTATGTTCTTAGTTTTGAGTGTGGTTTGAAATAAAAATACATGAATGTATAGGAAATAGTATTAGCTCCAAGAAATGTTTCCTAAGATATTAAAATAAGAATCAGCATATCTGAATTTAATTTCAAATGGTGGGGGTGGAGTGGTATACACAATTAAAGCAAAAGAGCTAAAAGTTAACAGTTAAATATAAGGTAATAGGTGTTCATTGTACTATTCATCCATTTTTATACATGTTTGAAATTTTTCATAACATAAAATTGGAAAGTTACCATAATATTTCACATACAAAAAAAGAAAAAGAAATTGCTCCTTAAAAGTATCTTACTAGGGCTGGGGTTGTGGCTCAGCGATGGAGCGCTCACCTAGCATATGTGAGGCGCTGGGTTCAATCCTCAGAACCACATAAAAATAAATAATAAAATGAAGGTATTACGTTCAACTACAACTAAAATAAATATTTTTTTTGAAGTATCTTACTAGGCCAGGTGCAGTGGTGCTTGCCTGTAATCCCAGCAGCTGGGGAGTCTAAGGCGGGAGGATCAAGAGTTCAAAGCCAGTCTCAACAATGGGGAAGCACTAAGCAACTCGGTGAGATCATGTCTCTAAATAAAATAGGAAATAGGGCTAGGGATGTGGCTCTGGTTGAATGCCCGAGTTCAATCCCCAGGTGTCCATCCCCCCACCCCCCCAAAGAAAGTATCTTACTATGGCTGGGCATTGTGGTATATGCTACTCTGGAGGCTCACAAAAGGATCACAAGTTCAAGGACAACTGGGCAATTTAGTGAGACCCTGTCTTAAAAAATAAAGTATCCTATAAGTGGGACAGCAAACAGAAAAGAGATTAGGTGCCTTTAATAACAAATTCAGTCTGAGGTACAGTTTTGCATTTAACCCATTCAAGGACCAGCTAAAAATGGTAAATACTCTGGTAAGAACACAAATCTACAGAAGGCATTTACACAGACCTTAGACTAAAGAGACAAGTTAAAAATAAAGGAAAAGTAAACGCAATGAGATTTAGCTGGATTTTGAAGAATGAAAAGGATATAAATAAATTGTCTGAAAGAAAAGAGACAATTAACAAGGATTAGCCTAAGCAAAAGTCAAAGTACAGCAATAAATCAGAAATAAACCAGGTCAGTTTGAAATGTGGATCCCTGTAGAATTACAAGGGGAATTTTTATAGAAAACTCATTCATCCTTCAATTTTTGTAATGACAGGGTCTCACTTAAGTAGCTGAGGGCCTTGCTAAGTTGCTGAGCCTGCAATCTTCCTTAAAAATAAAAAATACAAAATACAAGAATAAAAGTCACTATGATATCTGACTTCAAAATGTTCATGAAGGCCAGGCACAGAGGCGAATGTCTGTAATCCCAGTGACTCCAGAGGCTGAGGCAGGAGCATTCCAAGTTCAAGGCCAGCCTCAGCAATTTAGCAAGGCCCTAACCATCTTAGCAAAAACCTGGTCAAAATTTAAAAAATAAGAAAAAGGTTGGGGACATAGCTCAGTGGAAAGCACCCCTGGGTTAAATCCCTAGCTATCAAAAAAAAAAAAAAGTTCACAAAGTTAAGAACAGAGTCAAAGCACATTAAGCACATTAATTAGAAATACATTCAAAAAAACAACAACAAAAAAAGAAATACATTCAAAAGGCTTTCATAACACAGAGAAAGGAATGTTACCTAAAGAAATTGTCAATAAGTTTTCAAAGATATTTGTGTTAATGTTTAAAAATTGAAAATGATTTCAACAAGTAAATCTCACACTTAGCATGGGTGAGGCCCTGGGTTCAATCCATAGGAATAACAGAAAAAAGTAGGTAGTTGGCTGCTACTGAAATCTATGATGCTTTTTTTTTCTTTTTTAAAGATATTTCTTTCTTTCTTTTTTTTTAAGTTTTATTTTGTTTATTTATTTTTATGTGGTGCTGAGGCTGGAACCCAGTGCCTTAAGTGAGGCAAGCACTCTGGCGCTGAGCCACAACCCCTCCCCCATGATGCTTTTTTTCAATGATACCCAGCACTGGGGATTTACAAGCAATCAAATTATGAAAATAAGGCATTAACAAAAACTTTATAAAATCAGTTAACTCTACTAGAAAGTTATTAAAATGCTTATGAGCTAGAAGAATCATGTTCTATGGGTCAAGTGCTAAAGAGCTTCTATGTCTAGAATTAATATAAATAGTTTGTAAAGGGAAGAGAAAAGTCACCAAAGAAAAAACATGTTCAAGAGCAAACTTTTAAATCTAAACCACTGAAATAATAAAAGACGATACTTTTCGGTTTTGGTACAGGGACACTCAAACACTGAGCCACATCCCCAGCCCTTTTTATTTTTGAGACAGGGTCTCACTTAAGTAGCTGAGGGCCTTGCTGAGCCTGGCTTTGAACTTGCAATCCTCCTGCCTCAGCCTCCCCAGCTTCTGGGATTAAGACAAGCACCTGCACACCTGGCCAAAGACAAGACTTCTAAGTATTAAAACTATCATCAGGCAACTTGTCACACAACATGTTTCAGCAACAAAGAAACTTGTAACTGTTTCAACAAAACATTTCTTATCAGCAAGTTTCAACACATACCAAATTCTTAAAGTTTTGTAGAAAACTAAGTTTGGAACCCATGCTTGTTTAAATAACATTTATGATAGTTAAATATTTTTATAATGAAAATTGCTCACATGGGGACTCCCAACTAAGTAATACTATCTTTCCTAAAAATATTTATAACATTCCAAATACTTTTCTAAGTAACCTCAAAAAGATTACATAAATGCATTCATAAGTGAAAAACTTTTTAAAATATCTGTTGTAGTTATAAAGCTTTATTTACAACTTTACTTTCTTATTCTGAAATATAAAATAGTTTGAGCTTGGCAATAATCAAGTAACATTTTCCTCCAAAAGTAACATAAAAAGAACATGGACTTCTTATTACTAATCAAAGAGAGCTCTGAATAAGCACCTTAAGTCATTAATAAAAATATGGTTAGGGGCTGGGGCTGCAGCTCAAAGGCAAGTGCTTGCCTAGCATGTATCTGAGGCACCGAGTTTGATCCTTAGCACAGTGTTAAAAAATAAAAAATAAAGGCATGAGGTCGTATCTACAACTACAAAAATGATTTTTTTAAATCTATATATATATATGGTTTAAGGTTTAGCTCAAGATAAATCTGTAATGGCAAAATTGGTAACTTGGTATTTTTCACAAACTAAAGAAGAGAATTGGGCTGCAATTGTGGCTCAGAGGTACAGTACAGCGCTTGCCTAGCGAGTGAGAGGCCTTGGTTAGATCAGCACCACATAAAAATAAATAAATTTTAAAAACAAAGGTATTATGTCCAACTACAACTAAAAATAAAGATAAATATTTAAGAAAATAATTTAGACCTTTAGTTTCACACATAACGATTTATTTTTCCTTAACAAACTGTGTTTTGGGGCTGGGGATGTGGCTCAAGCGGTAGCAGGCTCGCCTGGCATGTGTGCAGCCCAGGTTCCATCCTCAGCACCACATACAAACAAAGATGTTGTGTCCGCTGAAAACTAAAAAAATAAATATTAAAAAAATTCTCTCTGTCTCTCTTTAAAAAAAAAAAAAACTGTGTTTTAAGCCAACTTTCCACCAAAATTCTTCCCAGGAGTATAGAAAATTAAAATTTCCCCTAAATTACTAGAAAACAGGCTAAATAAGGAACTTTAAATCCTAGCACAAACTCAAATCTTCTATAGAGTAAGGAGACCAGTTAAAAGTGCAAAAGTTATCTTTTAAAAGATGGGTGTCCAGCCAGGCAAGATGGCGTGCACAGGTAATCCCAGCCATTCCAGAAACTGAGGCAGGAGGATCCCAAATTCAAAGACATCCTCAGCAACTTAGCGAGGCCTTAAAGCAACTTAGCTATACCCTGTCGCAAAATAAAATGTAAAAAGGGCTGGGGAAGTAGCCCAGTGGTTAAGTGTCTCTGCGTTCAATCCCCAGTGCCAAAAGAAAAGGGAAAGATGGGTGTCAAATGCAATTAAGATTTGAAAAAGAAAAATGCCACCAGGGGAACGTTTTCTTTCAACTAACGGTCAATAACAGTTTTGCTTGAATTAAATAGATTTACCACAATACCACGTTCACAAACATAAAATAATAGAACTCCAGAGTGTACGCAAAACCTATTCTTCCAAGAAGTGTGACTTTCAGCATAGCTTTTTGTTACTATGCAGTCTTCCAAAGTTCCTGAACAGTTAGCTTAATGACATCTGTGTAGAAACTACTTTAAAACAAGCTTGATAAGCTTTCTACTCCTCTGATTTGATTTAAACAGATATAACCACTGAATGCCCTATCAACATACCTTCTCCGTATTCCAAAAGAGCCACTAACCACAAGGGTTACAACCAAGTATCAACATTTATTTTAGTATTCTTTTTGTTTGTTTGTTTGTTTGTTTGTTTAAAACAGACTAGCCGTACAGAGGCGCCTTATAATCCAGCTACTCGGGATGCTAAGAATCGCGAGTTTTGGGACCAGCCTGGGCTTCACAGGGAAAAACCCTGTCTCAAATGCAAAACAATGCAAAAACAGGAATGCTTTCTAAGATCTTAAATTAGGGTAAATAAGTTGCCAAAAAGCAACTTAAAATTAGAGACAGGGAGGGAGTTACCAAAAAGACATAAGTAGGATGCATTTTCTAAAGGAAACCAAATACGAATATAAACGTTCTGAAGAAGCAGGGCTTTGCCTGTCAAGCTGGGGCCCTTATCCCTGTAACAAACACCGAATCCAAGCCACAATAACATTAAGGCTAAACCTTCCGCTGTTTTATAGTCTGCACATTAACTTCTCCTGAATCTTCATCAACCAACGACTCAAACCACACTCCATTCAACTCTCGGCCCATCTCCTTCCAGTCCCGTTCAAAATATCAGTTTAAACGCGCTTCCCTCCTCCAAACATCACCTCTTATTCATGCCCGCCTTAACTACGTCTTCTCCATCGCCACCGGTCCCCAAGCAGGGCTTTAGTTTCACCATGTCCTCCTTTCCTCGCCGGCCTTAAGCCTCCAATCCCCGCCCCAAAGGTTCAAACTTGCCCCAATCAGCCCTCCCGATATTGGTCCTCCCAGCTCCTCCAACCTGTCCCCGGGAACCCCTCCAGTCCCCCAAAGCACGCAACGGCCAAGCCTGAAAATGGCGGAGAGTGCTGCCGCCTACTGCAGGCGAGCGGTCCCGCGCCACCACTGCACTCACCGTCTGGCGTTGAGCAGAGCTCCTAACGGCGAGCGAAGCGTTCGTCTTCACAGTTGGGAACGTCTCTACTCTCCAGCCTCCTTCCTCCTCCCCTCTCAATCCCTCTCCTCCAAAAGTGCAGCCGCCATCTTCCCCAATGAGCCACCGAGCGCACGTCATCACGCACGAGCGTACGGTACTACGTCACGCGCGCCTGAGCCGCGGACTCTGTACTGCTGGAGCTGCGCATGTGCATAGGTGAGGGGCAGGGCTTGGCTGAGTACCCACGAGGCTTAGTGTGAGCTTTCTTTGTTCGGCTGAGAGGTTCGAGCTGGTTGCAGGAGGGCGAATGATGGGGGCGGCCCTTCACAGTACTGATACGTTTCAGGTCGTAAGCCAGCCTGGATGCTTTCAAAAACACTCCGTTTTCCAAAAATTGAACACGATATTTGTTCGGAGATGGATACCTTAGCTATTTGGCCAGCCCTACCAAGAGTCAAATTATGGGCAAGGCGCTTAAAATTGCTAATTTTGTGTCCTTGTGTTTCACCGTGAAAACATGTAGCAGAATCAGGCACACGATTAGTGTTCATGCAGTACCCGATACCAGTTGTGCTACAGATTACTTTATTTCCTCGGGAGGCCAAGTGAGAAAAACAGCCTTATGGTACAACCACTTTGGAAAACTTATTTCATCGTTCTAATTAAAGCTAAGAACGCTCACCCTGCGACCTAGAAATTCCACTCGAGGAGGTAAAAGTGCATATACCCACCAAAGAATGTTCAAGAACGTTTATAACACCTTAATTCCTAATGAACAAAAACTGGTAACCCAAATTGCCTTGCATAGTTGAATAGGTAAATTGTGGTATACAGCACATTTCTGGATGTCAGTAGGAAAGAATTGCAGATGAACATGAGATACTGTTAACTCAGGCACCCTGTGTAATTTCTTTTTCTTTTCTTTTTTTTTTTTTTTTTTTTTCTTC
>NW_026000037.1:22361226-22363317 GCF_001458135.2 Marmota marmota marmota
TTTTTTTTTTTTTTTTTTTTTTTTTTTTTTCTTCTTTTGGTACCAGGGATTGAACTCAGAGGCACTCAACCGCTGAGCCCTATTTTGTATTTTTAATTTAGAGACAGGGTCTCACTGAGTTGCTCAGCACATTGTGTTTGCTGAGGCTGGCTTTTTTTTTTTTAAGAGAGAGAGAATTTTAATATTTATTTTTTTAGTTTTCGTCAGACACAACATCTTTGTTTGTATGTGGTGCTGAGGATCGAACCCGGGCCGCACACATTCCAGGTGAGCACGATACCACTTGAGCCACATCCCCAGCCCCTGAGGCTGGCTTTGAACTCTGGATCCTACTGCCTCAGCCTCCTGAGCCCCTGCCTGGTTTATGATTTCTTTGTTTGTTTGTTTTTGGTGGTGGTGCTGGGGATTGAACCCAGGCCTTGTGCATGCGAGGCAAGCACTCTGAGCTATATCCCCAGCCCTTATAATTTCATTTTTATAGTGAAGAATACAGATGGGCGCGGTGGCACATGCTTGTAATCCCATTGTTACTGCTGTTGACCAGTGACGAGTCCTTGCTTCCCCAATGTTAAAGAATAACACCAGAGAAGCACACCAAGGCAAGGTCAGAATAGAAATTAGAAATTTATTAAAGGACAGCAGAAAAGACTTAACCCGGAGGAAGGAGGGGACCCAAGAGGTGGAATCCGTGGAAGTGCGGTTGTTTCCCCTTTTTATAGTTCTTTCAATGATGGAATGTAGGTTGGAAGGCCGAGGGGTGGGACACAGGTGGGCCAAAGAAGTAATCTGGGCAGCAAGGACTTCATTAACACTTCTTTGGGATGGGCTATCTTCAAATCTGCTGGGGCTGTTCATTAACATTTCTTTCTTTGGGATGGACTTTGGGCCTAGGGCTTTTCTTGGGACTTTATTAACATTTCAAGAGTTGCTCAACTTTTCCGGAAATTCTTCTCTACATGGCCTCCATTTTAGATTTCACTCGATATTAGACTCGATTTACCTAACTACACTGACTGCCTAATTTTATTTATTTATTTTTTAATATTTATTTATTTTTTTAGTTATCGGCAGACACAACATCTTTGTTGGTATGTGGTGCTGAGGATCGAACCCGGGCCGCGCACATGCCAGATGAGCGCACTACCGCTTGAGCGACATCCCCAGCCCTGACTGCCTAATTTTAAATCTGGCTTCATTCCCCCTCTAATTTTGGGAACTCCTTACTGCTGTAAGGAAAGGGGGCGAAAATCATTCTGGCTTCTTCAGGCTGAAAGGGGATGATGTTGGGCAAGCAGTTTGGAGTCCCCTTTAAAAATCGGGTCTATCAGGTCTATCTAGTGGTCCATGATAGAGGTCAGATTGAGAAGTAATAGGCTGGAGGGCCATTTGAGTGATGGGTGGTCTATAAGAGAAACAAGAATTCATTAGTACTGGAACCAGATTGATGCAGCAATAAATGCCACAGCACAGGAATATGTCAATGAGTATGATGCAAAAGACAGAGACTAACAGTGTTTTCCACCAGGAAGTAACAGAGAACCAAGAGCTAAGATATTGTTCCCATGACAAAGTTGGTGAGGACATGGCTTCTATCTGAGCATGTAAATTTTTAAGGATATTTGTCACATTGCCAGAATTGTCAGGGATGTAAATACAACATTTAACTTTTAGGGTTATAGATGTCCTTTTTTTTAAGATACAGTTTAATAATTTAATGTCATCTGATCTTGCAAAATCTTTTTTCTAGTATGACCTCTGTGTCTAATAGAGAAACCTTTAATCTTGTTACTCAGGGCTGGATAATCATACTAGCAAACACCAAGCCTACCGGTGTAGGTTAGAAATACCTGTAGGCCTTAAACTAAAAACTACTCTGGCAGTTCCTTTTTTTTTTTTGATTTTAAGAAAGAGGAGAGAGAAAGAATTTTTTTAATAATCATTTTTTAGTTTTTGGTCGGACACAACATCTTCGTTTGTATGTGGTGCTGAGGATCGAACCTGGGCCGCACGCATGCCAGGCGAGCCTGCTACCGCTTGAGCCACATCCCCAGCCCCTCTGGACATTTTTTATAGAAAAACATGGGTTCTTTT
>NW_026000037.1:22365337-22382094 GCF_001458135.2 Marmota marmota marmota
TTTTTTTTTTTTTTTTTTTTTTTGTCTTTTTTGGAACTGGGGGTCGAACCCAGGGCTTTGCGAATGCTACACTGAGCTACATCCCAGCCCTCAGATAAGACTTTACATATGTTATGTTATGAAGGGCTTGCCTAGAACCTGCAAGGTCTTGGGGTTTAATCCCCAGCAGAATAAAGCAACTAAAGTGCCTGAATTAAAGACCCAAATGTAGCTGAGGGGCGTGTAACTCAGTGATAATGTGGGCTTAGCATACATAAGTAATGTAAGATCTCTGGCATCTGCTTTAAATGATTCCAACCAACATCAGCAAGAAAGGTTGAGAAAATACAGCTAAATTCTTCTAATCCATGAAAATAACAAAAACAATGGCAAAATTTGTCAGAATCAACGTTTGCAGTTTCTCAGAACTCTTAAATTCTTTCAAAGACTTGGCAAGAAGATCAAAAGTCCAACGCCAGCCTCTGCAATGTATTAAGACCCTGACTTACTAAAAAGTAAAAAGGGCTTGGGATATAGTCAGTGGCAGAACACCCCTAGAATGGAAGGGAGAGAAGTGCTGAAACCTCCCTAAGGGTTAAAGGTAGAGGAAGGGGAGATGGGGGAAGATACATACAAGATTGGTTAGGCGATAGATAGGTAACCAAGAACTTACCCTATTCTACTTTTGTATATATTTGAAAATTTCTTTAATAAAAAGTCTCATTGGTTTGGGATAAATAGATAATACTGACAGCTGGCACAAAATTCAAGTTATAAAAGGAAATACAGTGAAAAGATAATCATCTCTCACCCATGACCTCTCTGGAGGCTACCATCTTTTTAAATTATTATTATTTTTTTTAAAGGCTTATTTTGGCCCATGGTTCAAAGGGCCACTTCTGGTGATAGCATTCGTGTGTGTGTGTGTGTGTGTGTGTGTGTGTTGGGGGAGGGGGCACGCAAGGATATTGAGTATGGAACTCAGGGCCTTGAATATGCTAGACAAGTGCTCTACCATTGAACTATACCTCCAGCCCAGCAAATACAGTTCTTTTACTGGGCACCTTTTACTGGGCAAACAGACTATTTCTAATGATCCTGTTCCAGTCAGCTCTAGATAATACAGCTTTCTCCTTCCTTTGAAAGAAGGTCTGCTGGGCAATGAACTTAGCTTAGTTTTACAGGGCTTGCCTAGCATCTGCAAGGTCTCAGGATTCAATCCCCAGCAGAATAAAACAAAGTGCCTGAATTAAAGACCCAAAGGTGGCTGGGTGGGTGTAACTCAGTGTGGGTTTAGCATATGCAGAACTCCAGGTTCAATTCCTAGCACTGGAAAATAAATGAACACACACACACACACACACACACACACACACACACACGCATATATATTCAGAATCTTTAAGAAAACAACAAAAGTACATGTCACTATACTGCATTTACTACTACAAATCTGGGTTTGTGGAGGGAGAAAAAGAACACTAGATCCCAAGTCAGTTGGCCTGAGAGTATAAATTCTGCTATAGGTGAACCTATATTGATCTATAGTGCCTTCATTACAGTACCTGTTAAGGAAATTTTAGTAACATTTGGCAGATTAAGTCTCCAGCTCAGGTTCTGCTCTTGGCTTTGGGAATACTGGAACTTTTTTTCCCCCCTTTTGATCATCCTAGGGATTGAACCCAGGGTGTTTTCCTACTGTTATTTACTTAGGTGTGGTGCTGGGATTGAACCCAGGGCCTTGTCCATGCTAGGCAAGCACTCAACCAACTGAGTTTTATTTTCGAGACATGTTCTAAGTTGCTTAGGGCCTCGCTAAATTGCTAAGGGTGGCCTTGAAATTGTGATCCTTTTGCCTCAGCCTCCTGAGTCACTAGGATCATAGACATGTACCACCATGCCCAGCTGGAATCCACTTAAAGCCTCATCCATTTGTCCTAAATGCTTTTCTATCTTCAGGTATCCCATTAGTCATATGATGCTGGATTCAAAACTTTTTGGGAACTTCCACTTCTATAATTTGCTGGCTGAATAATATTGATTTTGGGGTTTCAGCTTCTTCCTTGGTAAAACAGCATTGCTCAGTCTTAAATTGCAAATCTGACCACTTTCCATTTCCATTTCTGATATTTTGGTCCAGATTATGACAGACCATATTTGCAGTGTAGTTAAAAATGACTTTTACATTTTTAAAGTTTGCTTAGAAAAACACACACACATGTACATGTTTGTTTTGCTAGTATTGGTTATTGAAGCAGAGGCACTCTCCCACTAAGCCACATCCCCAGTCCTTTTTGTTTTATTGTAGACAGGATCTTGCTAAATTGCTGAGGCTGGCCTTGAACTTGGGATGCTCCTGCCTCAGCTTCCTGAGTCACTGGGAACACAGACACCAACACTGCACCTGACCAGTCCAAACCAGTTTTGATTAATTGCTGATGCAATTGTTTTCCAACTATCCTTCCTGCTTGCCCCCTCTGTGCTTCCCCTCCCATTCAATCCCGGTTCATTTTCTATGTTGCAGTCAGAACAACTTGGTTAAAGCAAAAATCAGATCTTATTACTCTCCTTAAAGTTTCCCAATAGCTTCCTGGTGTGCGGGGTATAAAATCCAAACCCCTGGTACCATGACCAGGTCTGCTTTACTCAGTTTTTACAGTGCTGGGGATTAAACCCGGGGTGAACTACCACTTTGAGACAGGGTCTCACTGTTGCTGAAGCTGGCCTCAAACTTGCAATCCTCCTGCCTCAGTCACTATAATAGATGTGTGTCACAGTAGCAGGCTTCTCTTCTCCTGTTTTATCCCCAACTATATGGTGGATACTCAATAAATTTAAATTAGTGAAATAGCAAATAATGAGGTATTAAGGAGCGTAAGAGCAGGGTGGGTGTCTCAGCAGTAGAGTAAGCTTGGCACACACAAGGCCCTGGGTTCAATCCCCAGCACCACAGGCACAATAAAAGTATAAAGGTGGGTCTTAAGAGTGTTTATGAGGGGCTGGGATGTGGCTCAAGCCTTAGCGCGCTCGCCTGGCATGCGTGCGGCCCGGGTTCGATCCTCAGCACCACATACAAACAAAGATGTTGTGTCCGCCGAAAACTAATAAATAAGTATTAAAAAATTTTTAAAAAAAGAGTGTTTACGAATGCCTGAGAGATGCAGTGAAATTTCAGTAAGATATAACACTTGACATTGCCTAACCACAAATGCCTGGGCTCTAAGGCAATCTGCCCCATTCCTCCTATATTTAGAATGCAAACAGTCAGAGACAAGACCAGGTAGAGTAAAGGAAATGATTCAAAGAGAACCCAAGGCCTATGTTGGTAATTTAGAGTAAAATAGGGACTGGCTTGTGGCTCAATGGTAAAGCACTTGCCTAGCATGTGCTGAGGAATTGGGTTCAATTCTCAGCACCGCATATAAATAAAAATAAATGAATAAAATGAAGGTCCATCAACAACTAAAAATAATATTTTTAAAAAATTGTAAAAAAAAAAAAGTCTGAAATAACTCCCATAAGTTATCTCTGAACACCTCATTTCCCTAGGACCTCACCATAAGCCAGCAATTATAGTTAATGCCTGAAAGCAAGCACTAAGGCCAGTGGCCCCTAAGTTATTAAATAGTTTTGAAATCACTTGTATATTGAAGTTTTTACTGACAGAAGCAAGTTTTTGAAAAAGTTGGTTTGGACTAGGCACTGAAGAATCCCAGTTTTGCCAGGAGTTGCTCTGTGCAATATTATGTAGGGTAGTATGGTATTATCATTGTTTAATCCACCAATAGGACACTTAGATAACAGTTTTGTTATTTTTACTTCAGTGGCATATACAACTGCCAGCTTCTTTGATCCTGAAATTCAAGTAGAGGCGAGGAAGATCCACATCAGATATACAGCTGTGCCTTCTCCAGCTCCGGATTTGCAGCAAATGGGAAGTGTATGGCTAGGAAGGACAACAGTGGCTTGGCACTATATGGGGAGGTGTCCAAACTAAGCAAGAGATTCCTTAGGAGACCTGGGTGCAGCTGAGGCCTGCTGCTCCTGTTTATCCAGGTCAGCCCAGGCCTAGCAGAGGTCCACAGGTATATCAGGGTTGGTATGTCCATAAATGAAAAAGGAGATAGGCATTTGGCACTTTCACATTCAAGCTATAGTAAACCGGCCTGAGCAGGAAGGCAAGGTCAGTTCTTAAAGGTTCCCTTAAGATAGACAAATTTTTCTCTCTTCTGTGTGTTTACTTAAGTATCTGATTTTCAGTTGAAGTCAAATCAAAATATTGTGGTTGTGAACCATTTATCTCTTGGAAAAAGCTTACCTGTTTCATAGGTGAGTAAGAGTCCATAACCTACTATGCCATCATCTCTGTTGTTGGAAATAGTGAGAATCAGCTCTGGATGCAGACCTTTTTCTTTTTCTGTTTCTCTTATCAATTCACTTAAGACAAAATTATGAAAAGTATTTTAAAGAATCATTTGGAAAGAATTTTTTTCCTAACTTTTCTCCTTTTCAGCACACTAATAATTTTTTATTGAATTTTAAAAACATTATTTACCTTTTCTTAAATTATTTTTTAGTTGTCAATAGAATTTATTTATATGCAGTGCTGAGAATCAAACCCAGCTAGGCAAGCGCTCTGCTACTGAGCCAAATCCCAGCCCAATGCTTTACCTTTTAAAACTCCCACTTTTTAAAAAAAATATTTTTTAAGTTGTTGATGGACCTTTATTTTATTGATTTATATGTGGTGCTGAGAATCGAACTCAGCGCTTCACTCATAGGAAAGCACTCTACCACTGAGATATAACCCTGTACCCTAAAGCTCCCAATTTTATAATATTTGTTATTCTAATATATGTGGGCCAGAGAAATACTTTGAAATTTATTGACTGATGTTCTTGTAAATTCAAGACCGGCCTATCTCCTCAGCCATATAAACATCAGTCTGTGGCCACCTATGTCATTAAGTGCATTGTCCTTGTTAATGCAAGCTTCTAACATTTCTTATTCAGAGGTAACAGTAAGTAATGATATTTGAAAAACAATGTTTTTTTTTAATGTGGTTTTTTTTTTTTTTTTTCTTTTTAATATTTATTTTTTTTTAGTTTTCGGCGGACACAACATCTGTTTGTATGTGATGCTGAGGATCGAACCGGGCCGCACGCATGCCAGGTGAGCGCGCTACCGCTTGAGCCACATCCCCAGCCCAATGTGTTTTTGGTTTTTTTTTTTGCTACCAGGGATAGAACCCAGGGCACTTAACAACAGAGCCACATCCCCAACCTTTTTTTGATATTATTTAGACATAGGGACAGGGTCTTGCCAAGTCGATGAGGCTGGCTTTGAACTCATGATCCCCCTGCCTAAGCCTCTGGGATTACAGGAATCCATCACGAAGGCCAGCTGAAAAACAATACTTTTTAGAACAGCGGTGATAGGTGAAATAGAAGATGAAGACTTATCACGTAAAATTTTAAAACCTTAAAAATCATGAAATTTTAAAAAACTGATCAACAAAGTGGCAAGATAGGTTGAAATTGCTTATTTTATGGAGAGCTTTTTGTGTGTGTGTTTTTTGTGCTGGGGATTGACTCTAGGGCCTTGTGAGGCAAGCCCTCTACCAACTGAGCTATATCCCCAACCCCTTATGGAGAGCTTTTAAAAATAAATTTAGGGGACAAAGTATATGGCCTAATGGTAAAACGGTTACCGGAGTTCTGTCCCCAGCACCACAGAACTAGAATGTCCTTCCCCCACTTCTCCACTTGATAGATTTCTAGTACTTTTAGACTTTGCTCACCCACTCTGTCCTCATGAAAAGCCTCAACTCGTGCAGAGTAATTGCTAGGCTTTCCACCTATGTCTCTACTACATCGTACATCTGTCATTGTTTGGGCAAACAGATATCGAACACTTGTTTTTTAGATTTAATGCTCATAACAAAAAGCTGAAAAAAATCTTACACCACTCACATTTCCCATGGACTTGGTAGGTTATCGCTTCTCGGCCTTTTGGCTAAGATCAAGTGTAGTATCTTGGTAGGGGTTTTTGTTAGTGATGTTGTTTTTGCAGAATTGGGGGGTTACGCTCAGAACCTCCCATAGGCTATGTACTCTAATACTGAGCTAACTACCCCTGACTTTTTTTAAAATATTGAGACAGGGTCTCACCAAGTTGCTGAGGCTGGCCTTAATTTTGCAATCATCCTGACTAAGCCTTCAGAGTCATTGAGATTACAGGCATGCACCACCTTGCCAGGCAAAACTATCTTGACTTTTAAAACCAACTTTCTTTCTCCAACTTGTTCTTAGGCCCATGAGTTCATACACAAAGTTTCAGAAAGAAAAAATTCAAACTTTGAAGGAAACACAAATATTTCCCTTCAGAAAAATCATAGCTAAAATGTTTAGCTATCCATGTTCACTACTGGCCTCAAGTTGAGAGATTTCACTGCAGTGGTTCAGGAAGGCTCGTAATCCTTCCATTCAAATCAACCCTGGCCTGTTAAGTAGCAAGAGAGAGGTATGGAATGGATGCTCCCTAAAAGAAAAAGACTTCAGAGAGTTCAGACCTTCAAGTCATATATATGAAAGTTTACTTTTGCTGTGCTGGGATGGAATCCAGGGACTTTCACATGTAGGTGAGCGCTCTACCACTGAGCTACATCCTTATCCCCCAGTTTCTCTTGAGACAAGGTCTTGGTACATTGCCAAGTGACTGGAAATACAAGTGTGTGTCACAGTGCCCAAATGAAGAAAAAATCTTAAAATGAGTTCTGTGGGGCTGCTACAAATCCATGTTCTGCAACACCACCCAAAGAAAAATAGGCAAAATGCCTGTCTACCTCCATGCTAAAGGGCACAGTGATACTCAAGCAGGTGTAACTGCATCCCATGACATGCTTCCTTCCTGTTTCCTGGGTTATGTACAAGGATGCCAAGACTCTCACAGTTATTAGCACTCCCTCTTTTTAATTTTTTTTTTGCGGGGGGATGGGGGGGTTGTACCAGGGATTGAGCTCAGGAGCCCTCAACCACTAAGCCACATCCCCAGCCCTATTTTGTATTTTATTTAGAGACATGGTCTCACTGAGTTCCTTAGCGCCTCACCATTGCTGAGGCTGGCTTTGAACTCGCGATCCTTCTGGTGTGCACCACCACACCCAGCTTCTCTCACCCTTTCTTTAATAATTTGAAACGTTGACATTGGTCTGGCTTAAATCTTTCTTTTGCACCTAGGTAAGACTATTCTTTCCCTATAAAAGTTTTCTATGTTCTACTTTAGTCAAAAACTACAAACACTTTGAAATTAAAATATGAAATGTTATGAATAAAAAATAAATGTGGGGTCCAAAATCCACAGTATGAGATAGTCAACAGCATGGCTTATATAATACCCCACCTCACCCTTCTCAGCAGCATGTTTAGGCAGTCACTGCAAGGCTGCTCTAAAATTATACGGTCATTATGGTCTAACAGTCACATTGGAAACAGCAACCTAAACCCACACCAAGATGGACTGTCTTCTTCAAGAATTCCAAATGTCTTTTGCAATAGCTTCTGCAAGGCCCCAGCCCCTGAGAGGGTGGTGGTGTGCTGGGGACATGAGTCCCCCAAGAAGCTGAGTGAAGTTTGGAGATTAATACTGGAAACTGCGCTTTGTCTGGATATCATCAAGAATCTGCTGTAGTTCCTCATCTTCAAATCGCCCCTCCAGGCTGCAAGAGAAGGAAAAGACATGAGTGTCTCAGCAATTGACAATTTCCCCACTCTTATTTTATTGTTTAAAATATTTTTAGTTGTAGATTGACACAATACCTTTATTTATTTATCTTCATGCGATACTTAAGAATAAACCCAGGGCCTCACACATGCTAGACAAGCGCTCTACCACTGAGCCACAACTCCAGCCTTCCCACTGTTATTTGGGCATGTTCATCTCCCAAAATTGCTTACCCATATCTCCTGTACCTTTATCTTTCTATTGTATTTCTTTTTTGCTTTTTCTTGTACGAACATTACAAAATATTTCAAATCCATAAAAAGATATTTTTAAAAGCCTTAACAATTAGACATACTTGATTTACCTTTCATAACCATAATAGAAAAATTGAGGGCCCATCCCAATACTTCTCCTCTTCCTTCCCCAGAAAAAAATCACTGTCCTAAATTTATCATTTCCATACATATTTTTTACTATACATATACTATATGTATCCCTAAGTGATATACAGCTTAGGTTTTCAAAGTTTATGTTTTTAAACTTTATTTTATTACTTAAAATTATTATTTTTTCTGGTCCTGGGAATTGAGCTCCTACTCTGCCAGTGAGCTACACAGTCTTGTTTTTAAACTTTGTAAGAAATGGCCCTGGGCCAGCATGGTGGTACATGCTGTAATCTAAGCAAGTTGGGGGGTTGAGGTAGGAGGATTGCAAATTCAATAACTTAGTGAAACCCTAAGGAACTCAGCAAGAACCTGTCTGAAAGCATAAAAAAAAGGGATATATTTTGTGTTTTGTTGCACTGTGCACTGCAGCTAAGAAGCCAGGATATCAACTTAGGTGTGTGTACTGTTTCTAAAAACCACAAACTAAATATAATGAATTATCAGTATAGTTTAGTATTTGCTAATTTTACTACATTCTTGTTATGTATTTTTAGGGAAGTCATAGGATTATAAATGCAATTTGAATAACGTTTAAAACCACATTTTATGACAAAGGGCCTTAAACTTAAATGGCCAAAGCACTGGTATATATGCTCTAAACATAACTTTAAGAGCTTTGTTTTTCTGATATTAAAAAGTTAATAAAGGGGGCTGGGGTTGTGGCTAAGTGGTAGAAAACTCACCCAGCACGAGCAAGGCCCTGGGCTCAATCCTCAGCACCACATAAGAAAAATAACTAAAAAGGTATTGTGTCCAACTATAAGTTAAAAAATAAAGTTAATAATGGGGCTGGGGATATATCTCAGTTGGTACAGTGCTTGCCTCACATGCACAAGGCCCTGGGTTTAATACCCAGCACCACACACAAAGAAATGGCATTATACTATACATATTCTTTTGCAATTTCTTCTTCCAAATTCATTCTGGCATGTGTTGATGTTATTTCATGATGTTCTAGTTCATTTTTTTCATTGCTGTATAATAAACATTATATGACCATAAAATGATTCATTTACCCACACTCTTGTTGATTGATCTGTTGTTGTCCAATCTGTGCTATCATCAGCAATAAACACTGGAATACATATCTCCTAAACGTGTGTGGTATGTCTTTAGGACATGTACTCAGGAATGGCCTTTTGGGTCAGAAGATACAATCATCTTTAACTTTACTAGATGCAATCAAATTGCTTTCCACAGTAATTTTACTAATTTGCAACACTAGTATTAATATATATGAGTTTCAGCTATTCCATATTCTTACTAGCAACCTATAGAACCATCATTCTCTCATATACTGTTAAAAGGTACTCCTGTGCAATGGCACATGAGTATAATCCCAGCAGCTCAAGAGGCTGAAGCAGGATAGGATGATTGTGAGTTCAAAGCCAGCCTCAGCAACTGTGAGGTGTTAAGCAACTCAGCGAACTCTGTTCCTAAATAAAAATACAAAATAGGACTAAGGATATGGTTGAGTGCCCCTGAGTTCAATCATACACCTTTTATTTTTTTTTAATTAATTTTTAGTTATAGGTGGACACAATGTCTTTATTTTATATTTATGTGGTGCTAAGGATCAAACCCAGTGCCTCACGCATGCTAGGCGAGCGCTCTACCTCTGAGCCACAATCCCAGTCCCAATCATATACCTTTTGACACAGTAATTCTATTTGTGGGAATTTATCCAAAACACACATATTTTATCTCAACTGGTACTAACCTTGGAATCAGAGCCTTGGACTCCTCAGCAGTCTCTGGGCAAAGGTTGGCCAAACAAGCCAGCTCAAACTTATGTAGCTTTTTCTGGAGCAGCAAGCTAATCACAGGAAAGGAAATTAAAAAAAAAAAGAATGATCAACAGAAAAAAGGAAGGTCATACATGGCTTTATGTGTGCAAAGCTCAATACTGCCCTTTATCTCCAAACCCCATTTTTTCTGTTTTTGAATATAAACGGTATTCTAGTAAGGCAAATATCGGTGGGTTCCATGGGACCCAAGGAGTCAACCATGTGATTAAAGGGTTAGAATTTTCAGGCCCTCCTACCCTCCTCACTGTCTAAGGGAGAGGGGCTGAAAGTTGAGCTGATCACCAATGCATAATGTTGTGACCAATCATGCCTACATAATGAAGCCTCCATAAAAACCAGAAAGAACAGGGTTCAGAGTTTCCATGTTGGTGAATAAAAACATAGCCATGTTCTGGCTATGTTCTGGCTCCATGGGAGGATATCACATATCAACTCCAAGGAGATAGAAGATCCTGTGCTCAGGACCTTTCAGAACCTTGTCCTATGTTTTTCTTCACCTGATTGTTGAAGCTGTCTGCCTGAGTTCAACAGGCTGTTTTTAACAAATAAATCTAATTTAAGGAAGGGGTCACTAGAACCACCAAGGAAAAGGAAGTGGGTAAGAAGTTCAAGTCACAATCTGAGATTTGTAATTTATATCTCAAATAGGGGGCAGTCTTGAGGCCCCAAGTTCTTAACCTGTGAGGTCTGACACTCTCCAAGAAGAATGTCAGAATAGAACTGAATAACAGCTGGTATTGAACTGCTTGGTATGAGGGGGAAAACTCCTCATACATCAGGTGTCAGATGTGTTATGCCAAGTGACTATGTCAATAGGAAAAAAGATTTGTTTTTTTCTTTCTCAGAAACATCCTCAAATGCATACTTCTTTGTGCATCTGATTGATTTCTGTGTGGGTATCCTTTTGTTCTTTGTTCTATTTATTTATTATTGGTACTGGAGATCCAACCCAACGGTACTTAACCACTGAAATATATCTCTAGCTGAGGTTTGACTGGAATTTGCAATCCTCCTGCCTTAGTCTCCCAAACTGCTGGGATTATAGGCGTATGTCACATGCCCAATAAAATATACTACCACTCCTTAGTGGTTTTTTGCAGTACTGGGAATTGAACCCAGAGCCTCACTCATGTTAGGCAAGCACTCTACCCCTAGGCCACACCCCAGCCCTCAAATTATGTCTTAAGTTTTTTCACCATTTTCTGTATACTGAACGTATGAATGTCTGCTAGTTTCATTTTTAACTACATTTTTAATTATAAGCCTCTTCCAAATGGAATTACCACAGTATATTTAATTACTGCTGAATCTTTAGGTTGTTATCTTTGGTCATTAAAGATAGTTCTAAGGGGTCTGGGGTTCTGGCTCCATGGTAAGGCACTTGCCTAGCACGTGTGTAGCACTAGGTGGTTCAATCCTCAGCAACACATTGAAAAAAAAAAACAAAAAACCTAAATAAAGTTCAAAAACATAGTTCTAAGAGTGGACAGTGTCGTTCAGTGGTAGACCTCAATGTTATACCATGTGTTTAACATGCTAGAGGCCCTGGGTTCAACCCCCAGCATCCAAAACAAAGCAAAACAAAAGTGGCCAAAGGGACCAGGCATAGTGGCACATGCCTGTAATCCCAATGACAGGAGGCCGAGGAAGGAGTATCCCAAGTTTATAGCCAGCATCAGCAACTTAGGAAGGCCCTAAGCAACTTAGCGAGACCCTGTCTCAAAACACAAAATAAAAAAGGCTAGGGAGGTGGTTCCATGGTTAAACGCCCCTGGGTCCAATCCCTGGAACAAAAACAAGTAAATAAATAAATAAATAAAAAGTGGCCAAAGGGAATTTTGGTCTTATAAACAACTTAAAATTTTTTTTTTTTTGTCTGGATGCAGTGGCTTGGGAACCTGAAGCAGGAGGATCACCAAGTTCGAGTGTAACCTCAGCAACTTAGTGAGACCTTATTTCAAAATGAAAAACAAAAAGGGGCTGGGTGCAGTGGCTCACACCTATAATCCCAGCAGATCAGGAGGCAAAGGCAGGAGGATTGTGAGTTCAAAGCCAGCCTCAGAAAAAGTGAGGCACTAAGCAACTCAGTGAGATCCTGTTTCTTAATAAAATACAAAATAGAGCTGGGGATGTGGCTCAGTGGCCAAGCGTCCCTGAGTTCAATCCCTAGAATCAAATAAAAAGAAAGAAAAAAGAAAAACTGCGGGGAGTGCTGTGGATCAAACCTAGGGCTCCAACATGCTAGTCAAGTGCTTTGTCTCTGACCTAGATTCCCAGCTTAATTTATAAATTTTTGTCAGACATTGTTTTATTTACATTAAACTCACAAGTGTCTGGGAAAGGGAGGAAGAGGCCGTGAGGTGGTATACAGCTGTAATCTCAGCAAGCCAGGAGGCTTAGACAGGAGGATCAAGTTGGAGGCCAACCTCAGCAATTTAGCAAGTCCCTAAGCAACTTAGCAAGATCCCTGTTTTAAAAAAATAAAAATAAAAAGGGATGCAGATAGAGGAGGTAGAGCTCAGTGGTGAAGCATTCATGGGTTCAATCCCCAGTACCAATAAAAAGAGGTGGGGATGGCATTCTACCTGCAGATGTCCAGTAGTCTGAATTAACAAACTTTCTTTTAGCACTCACCTACGGACACTTGCAATGGTCTCTCTATTTTTGAAATGACTGAAACGGGAAGTGTAGTTTAAAGTTTTCATGAAGACTCCTGAGAGTTCCTGCTCATCCTCTGCACTCTCATTTTGTTGCTTTCGATGCTCCAGAAGCATATGAACTTC
This sequence comes from Marmota marmota marmota, assembly GCF_001458135.2. Classification (NCBI taxonomy): domain Eukaryota; kingdom Metazoa; phylum Chordata; class Mammalia; order Rodentia; family Sciuridae; genus Marmota; species Marmota marmota. The sequence continues at coordinate 22,378,076 of NW_026000037.1, forward strand.
TGAATTTAGAAGAGTCTCTGCTGTTTCAAACTCTATTTGTGAAAAGCATAAAAGTCAGCTGAAAATATTCCTTCAAAGCCAGCTTATAAATGTTCATTTTGCATTTGAACATCTTCATTTTCATTCACACTTATGTACCACAGGAACAGTAGAATTCATGTGATATCAAAATTTAGCTCATTTGGGGCTAAACATTTTCTGACACCAAAGAATCTGACCTGGACATGCTATTAAACAGCAATACATCCTTACTCTAACTGGGCAAGTTACTGATTTAAAATCAGGGACCATTAAGAATTATTTCTTGCTGGGCATGGTGTCTCATGCCTGTATTCCCAGCAACTCAGGAGGCTGAGACAGGAGGATCACAAATTCAAGACCTGCCTCAGCAATTTAGTGAGAACCTGAGCAACTTAGCAAAACCCTGTCTCAAAATAAAACATTTAAAAAAATTATTTCTCTCTAGCCTGTAAAAAGTCATAGTCTTTTTTTTTGTTTTATTTCTTTTTTTTAAGAGAGAAAGAGAGAGAGAGAGAGAGAGAGAATTTTTTAATATGAATATTTATTTTTGAGTTTTTTCGGCGGACACAACATCGTTGTTTGTATGTGGTGCTGAGGATCGAACCCAGGCCGCACGCATGCCAGGCGAGCGCACTACCGCTTGAGCCACATCCCAGCCCAAAAGTCATAGTCTTTATAGTTCTACAATGCTAACACTGTACTCTCAATTTTAAGAAATGTTACATGTTAAGAAATGACAAGGTGGGCTGGGCGCAGTGGCACACACCTGTAATCTCAGTGGCTTGAGAGGCAGAAGCAGAAGGATCATGAGTTCAAAGCCAGCCTCAGCAAAAAGCTAGGCACTAGGCAACTCAGTGAGACCCTGTCTCTAAATGAAATACAAAATAGGGCTGGGGATTTGGCTCATTGGTCAAATACCCCTGAATTCAATCCCTGATACCTGCCCCCACCCCCCAACCCCAAAAAAACAGGGCTTAAAAAGAAACCTATGACTACTTTCTATAATACATAGCAACCATGTGGGTCACAGTGGCACATGTCTGTAATACCAGCAACTCAGGAGGCTAAGGCAGTAGGCTAGTTCAAGGCTATTCTTGGCAACTTAAGATAGACCATTAGCAACTTAGCAAGACCCTGTCTCAAAAATAATAAAAATTGGGCTGGGGATGTGGCTCAAGCGGTAGCGCGCTTGCCTGGCATGCGTGCGGCCCGGGTTCGATCCTCAGCACCACATACAAACAAAGATGTGTGTCCGCCGATAACTAAGAAATAAATATTTAAAAAAAAAATAATAATAATAATAAAAATTGTGGCTGGGCACGGTTGCCCTTGCCTGTAATCCCAGCAGCTGGGGAGGCTGAAACAGGAGGATCTAGAGTTCAAAGCCAGCCTCAGCAATGGTGAGACACTAAGCAACTCAGGGAGATCCTGTGACTAAATAAAATACAAAATAGGGATGGAAATGTGGCTCAGTGGTTGAGTGTCACTGAATTCAATCCCCAGTTCCAAAATAAATAAATAAATAAAGATTGTGCCTTGCATGCACAAGGCCCTGGGTTCAATCACCAGCACCATCCATTCATCCATCCATCCATCCATTCTGTGGATGTACTCAGTGGTAAAGCACCTCTGGGTTCAATCCCCAGTACCAAACACATACACACACACACACACACACACACACAGAGCAAGCTATATTTTCAGAATAACACTATTAAAAATGCCACTATCCCCTTGGGAAAATCATTTCTGTGACAATGTTCCTCACACTTATCTCAAAGTATTAGAGCTGGGTTTTGTCTGCCTTTCTTTCCCTTTCTAGTGATTTCTTCCAACGTAGGAACCATTTGCAAACATGAATTCATGTTTATGATCCTAAGAGGATGCAACAGCAAGAAAAATCTATGGAATTTAAAGGTGATATGGGTGTGCTTACTAATAGAGAAATCACTAATATCTCCATCAGAGTTAAGCCTTCCCATTTTTTGAGGAGGAAACAGTATTTTTATTAAAAAGGCACTTAGTGCTGCCAAATATAAGTAAAAAGATATTTCCCACCTGACGGCAGCAAAGTTTGGAAAAAAAAACAAAAAACAAAAACAAAAAAAACCTTCAGTACATCATAATCTTTTCCAGTCCCTTGGCCTATTACAGGAGATATCCCCACACTACCTATTATGAAAATTTACTTCTCAGCTTCAACCATCTGGGGTATAAGTTCAGGTGAAGAAAATAATGCTTCAGGCAATTAGGGGAGAAGATATCAAATCAGGACTCTAAGACCTCAAAACTGAAGTGAGAGGGACAACTGACATAACACCTGCCACAACCTGCTCCCCAAAAACAAGACAAGGCAGCATATTTTATTTTTAGTTGAAGATGGACACAATATCTTTATTTAGTTTTATGTGGTGCTGAGATTCAAATCCAGAGCCTCACACATGCAAGGCAAGTGATCGACTACTGAGCTACAACCCCAGCCCCAGCAAATTTTATTTTTATTTTGAGACAGGGTCTCACTAGATTGCTGTAGCTTGGCCCCAAACCTTTGATTCTCCTGCCCAAGGATGGTCTTGCATGTGTATGTGTGTGCGTGTGTGCGTGTGTGTGTGTGTGTGTGTGTGTGTCTCTCTTCAGGGATTGAACCCATTTTATATTTTATTTAGAGACAGGGTCTCACTGAGTCGCTTAGGGCCTCACTAAATTGCTGAGGCTGGCTTTGAACTTGTGATCCTCCCGCCTAAGCCTTCTGAGCCACTGTAATTGCAGGCATACGTCACTGCACCCAGCCATAAATGGTCTTCTTATGCTGCATATTTTTCACTCTGGTACAAAATGGTTTAGAGGACTTCTTTAGATGGGGGAAGGAGAGACTAGGGTCATATAATTCTTTTTTTTTTTTTTTTTTTGGGAAAAAAAAAAGGCTCATTTCCTAATTTCAACAGTTATTGCTAATTGTGTACAGATAAAGGAAGATTTTATTTGGAGGCAAATATATCTGAAAGCTACTACTGACAGTATTCACCTTTGTGATCTTATCTACTCTTACAATCCCACAATAAAATATCACACACTTATTTACATTCTACAGTAAAGGTTTCCTTATTTTCTTTAGTACTTACTGTTATTCCTATTTCTCTATGTATATTCTAAAATACATAGTAAACATTTTATATGCCTATATCAGCTGAGAAGATTAACAGTGAGAACTCTAAAACTGTTAACTGATGGAACTAAGATCTAATTATATCCAACTCAATAAATCATGTGTATCAGATGTTATTTAAGTTAATCAAAAACAAATATCTTCAGGGGCTGGGGATGTGGCTCAAGAGGTAGCGCGCTAGCCTGGCATGCGTGTGGCCCGGGTTCAATCCTCAGCACCACATACAAACAAAGATGTCGTGTCCGCCGAAAACTAAAAAAAAAATAAAATAAGAAAGAAAAAAAAAAAAAAAAGTTAAAAAAAAATCTTCAGAATGTAAAAAGAATCCAAAAAGAAACTAAATTAAAAAACTAAGTTTATATATATATATATACACACACACACACATATATATATATAATATATTATATTAAAAAAACTTTACCATGGAATTAGGAAAACCATCTTCTTTTTAGTTATTATACCTTAAAAACTAAGCACCTATTTCCATCTCACCAAAAATGTCTATGATTTTGTCCCATGGAAGAACTGAACCTCCATTCTATAGGAACTGTTTGCCCTTTAAAATAAGTAGATAGATCTGGGTGTTATAGTACACACGTGTAATCCCAGCTACTCAGAAGGCTGAGGCAGGAGGACTTACATGTTTGAGGTCTTTGACCCTATCTCAAAATAAAAAATGATAAGGGAAGGGAATGTAACATAGTGGTAGAGCATCCCTGGATTCAATCCCAGGTACCACAAAAATAAATTAAAAAAAATAAAATTTCTCTATAGTATGTAGTCAAATTTTGTAGAATTTTTATAGCAATTTTTTTGCGGGGGGGGGGGG
>NW_026000037.1:22382977-22387703 GCF_001458135.2 Marmota marmota marmota
GGGGGGGGGGGGGGGGTGTTGCAATGCTTTGGATTGAACCTAGCAACCACACAGTAAGCAAGCACTCTACAACTGAGCTACAACCCCATCCCATTTGTGTGTGGGCAAGTGGTATGTTTCTTTCTTTCTTTTCTTTTCTTGTGCAGTGTCAAAGATAAAATTTAGTGTCTCACATGTTAGACAAGTGCTCTAGTACTTGAGTTACACTTCTAGCCCCTATGTGTATGTTTCTGTAAGCATAGGTTTCATAATATGGAAGGATAAGCACTTAACTATTTACAGTAGCTTCCTCTGGGTCAAAAGCATATGGAGTTTCACTTTTTATTGTGCATATAATTTTTTTTTAAAGGTACTGGGGATTGAGCCCAGGGCCATGCACATGCTAGGCAGGTGCACTATTATTATTTTAGTTTGTTTCAGCGGACATCTGAAGATAAGATTATGTCTGAGTCTCTTGGAGGGGTAGGAACCTATGCCAGTTAACAAGCCCAGGAGGGTTTCACAAGGAACAACCTTCTCCTTCCCCGTTTTGTGATGTTTCACTTCCCTGACTCTGCTCATCCCCTTCCTATACCTTCACTCTCCCTTTAAAAGGCCCAGAAGTCCTGTGCAATCTTCACAGGTCTCTCTACTGCAATATTACGGATTAAAACCTGTCCAGGGGTAACGATGAACGCACTTGGCCAGTATGCGAGAAATCCTGGGTTCAATTCCCAGCATCACAAAATAAATAAGTAAAAGAAAAAAATCCGCCCTGACCACTTTGGTGTGCGGCTGTGTCTACCAGCACTTTGGAGGGACGTTCACAGATAAAACTACCACTTAATGAGGCGTCTTGGGCGAGGCTGAGAACCCCAGGCCTGTGGCGACCACGTGAAGTGGCAGGAAGAATCAAGCAGCCCCGTACCTCACCTTTGGGAAAGATAAGCTGTGAGGCGTCCTCTTCCACGTCACCAGCCCGCGGATCACTGCCGCCGGCCGCCATAGCCGCACCGCTTACTAGTACAAACACCGCCGGAAGCGGAAGCGTGGAGCAGCTGGCTGCCGCCCCGGAAGGGGTGGGACGGAGGCGAGGCCTGGAATGGGCGGGACCGGAAGGGCAGCGGAAGGAGGCGGTGCGAAGAGGGAAGTAAGGGTTGGTTACTGGAGGTTCTCGGTTAGTGGCGGGTCGTCCTGCGCCGGCTGGCGTTTGGAGAAAACTGCCCTTTTTCTTCTCCAGTACTCCCTTGCTGCCCATCTTGGGATGGATCCCTAGGCTTCCTAGGATCAGGGAAGGATTAGGTGAGGTGCAAGAGTGCGCTAAGGGACTGACCTAAAGAACTGCCTTTGGTGGAATGCTGGATAGGTTACTCCGAAAGCGTGCAATGGAATTGCTCTGTGACTGAAGCATTGTAAAGATTTGATTGATTTCTTATAATCTGATATTTCTGAACCCATGGACAGTAATATTGAAACACCTTTATCACATCTTTTGGAACATTTGGATGGTAAGTGGAAAATTAAACAAATGAAAAACGATGCTGTCTTCAACTCCAGAGAAAATAGAAGATTGTACAATAAGGGGAAAAATCATAGCCTACTACTTAGCTCTTTAACAAAGAGTATTTGGATAGTCATAATGGAAACTCTGCTGATTTAATAAAAATTTAAGGTTTTATCAGACAAGAATGGATATTCCTTTAACTTGTAAATATAATCATTCTTACAGAATTAATTACTGTGTATCTTTATTTCCAGAAGTATGTATAGAATAAGATACTATAGCTGGTTATATAGTATTGACAGGATTTGTTATTTCAAAGTGCTTTTCTGCACAGTTTATCAGAGCTGCGGTACAGAGTCCTGGGAAGTAATCCTTAGTTATGCTGCAGCTGATTGACAGAAGTGAAGCTGGAACTCCTTGGCAAACTTACTTTCCCTTTGTCACTCCCACAGACCTTTACAAAGCACCTACTAATTGTTGGACCTTGCACTGTGCTGGCCCAAGGGGTACCTGGGTATCCAACTCTTAATTTCTTTACACACTCACAGAGCAGGAGAGAAAAGTCAATAGGTGCAAAAAGAAGAAAGGAGAGTTACAAATACAGTGACATGTCACAGGTTGGATTGTCCCCAACATTTTTATTCAGGAATTTGTTATGAATGACTTTGTACAAGACCCTGGTGTTGAAAAGACCTGGCAAAGATCTGTCCCTCAAGGAACTCATTGAGATTAGTTGATTCGAGTTCTGGTAAATAATATGAAAGTCAAAGAAAGTGCCATGGAAAGATCAAGAGAAAGGCTGATGTGGTTTGGATATAGTTTAAGTGTGTTGTCCAAAGGCTCATGTGTTGGAAGCTTGGTCCCCAGTCCACTAGTGTAAGAGGCTGTGGGGCCTAGTAGGATGTCCTTAGGTCATGGAGAAGGTTATCCTTAGAAGGGATTAACTAGTTTCCTGAGACCCTATCTCTCTGTGGCTTTCTGTCTTGCCATGTGATGTTTCTCTCTTATACATGCTCTTGCCATGATGACATATGCTAATGCTGTGCCCTTGAACTCCAGAACTATGAGCTAAATAAACCTCTTTTTTTCTTATAAAATTCCTAGCCCTGTTAGGGAAAAGATAGACGAGGACGGTGGGAACACAAGATTAAGAGAATAATTTTATAAAATGGACCCACTATGCCAACCCCCACATGCTTTCTTTTCCAACAAGCAATTTACCTGCATCCTTGCCTGGCCTAAGTGGACAGGATGTATCACATTCCTCAGCAAACAACTACCTGTTCATTGCAAGCCCAAAATAATGAGGTTTTTGGGGGGGAGGTGTTTTGTTTTTTGGGGTACCAGGGATTGAACTCAGGGGAACTCAATGACTGAGCCACATCCCCTGTCCTTTTTTTGTGTGTTTTATTTGGAGACAAGTTCTGAGTTGCCCACTGCCTCGCTGTTGCTAAGGCTGACCATAAACCCGTGATCCTCCTGCCTCAGACACCTGAGCCACCCCACCCCAGCCAAAAATGTTGATAAGAGGAATCCGTATTTACCCTGAAGATGGAGAATTTTGTGACTAGATCCTGAAACTCTGGGAGATAAGGAGTTCCTCCTAACCTTAAAATCTGTAAGAATGTATGATTAAGAATCCAATTAGGGGGCTGGGGTTATGGCTCAGTGGTAGAGTGCTCGCCTGGCATGTGCAAGGTCCTGGGTTCGATCCTCAGCACCACATATAAATAAAATAAAGTTATTGTGTTCAACTACAACTACTAAAAAAAAAAAAAGAATCCAATTATCCATAATGGTGGAATGTGATGATCATTATTATCCAAAGTACAGGTATGAAGACACGAATTGGTGTGAATATACTATGTATAACCAGAGATATGAAAAATTGTGTTCAATATATGTAATAAGAATTCTGGGGGCTGGGGTTGTAGCTCAGTGGTAGAGCGCTCGCCTCACACATGTGAAGCACTGGGTTCAATCCTCAGCACCACATAAAACTAAATAAATAAAATAAAGGTGTTGTGTCCAACTACAACTAAAAAAGTTATTAAAAAAAAAAAAGAATTCTGCTGTCATATATAAATAAAAAAATAAAAATTTAAAAATTAAAAAAAAAAAGAATCCATTTAGCCAGGTGTGGTAAACATTCCTGTAATCCCAGCAGTGGGGAAGGCTGAGGCAGGAAGATCTGCAGTTAAAAGCCAGCCTCAGCAAAAGCTAGGTGCTAAGTAACTCAGTGAGACCCTGTGTCTTAATAAAATACAAAATAGGGCTGGGGATGTGGCTCAGTGGTTGAGTGCCCCTGAGTTCAGTCCCTGGTACCAAAAGAAAAAAAGAATCCAATTAGAACCCATCACCATGGGCCAAGGTGACCTAGAGTTGCCATGACTGTGGGGACTTGAAAGTCTGATGTCACCCTACTGTCAGTCAAAAGTCAGAGGTGGACCTCAGTGGGACTCTAAACTTCTCTGGGATCCCCAATAAAAGTGGAGTGCAGGAGAGGCAAATTGCCCCTCTCCTCTCTGAGAGGACCAACTCTCTCCTTTGAGAGTATTCCCTTTTCCTTTTCCCTATCTTTTCAATAAACTCACTCCTATTATTCTCAGCAACATGTCTGAAATCTTTCTGACTTGATTACAAGAATCGAGATTTCACCAGGCACAGTGGCACATGCTTGTAATTCCAGTGGCTTGGGAGGCTGAGACAGGAGTATCTTGAGTTCAAAGCCAACCTCAGCAAGAGCGAGGCACTAAGCAACCCAGTGAGACCCTGTCTCTAAATAAAATACAAAATAAGGCTGGGGATGTGGCTTAGTGGTCAAGTGCCCCTGGGTTCAATTCCAGGTACCAAAAATAAATAAATTTGGTTTTTCCATAAAGAAGATTTTTTGCTTTCATTAAATTTTTCAATTGTTCACCAACTCCAATTCTGAATCAAATTAAAGCAAACTTATATTTTTGTACACAAGAGCTGTCCAGGATGTGTCTCTCCCAAACCCAGGCTAGAGGTTATCTTTTGAAATGTTAAATAAACCTTGGAGAAGAGGTCAGACCTTGACAGAAAAGCTAAAAACTCCTCAAAAAACAAACAAATAACAACAACAACAAAGCCCATTCATTAAAACATTTTTTTTTAAAGAGAGTGTGTGTGTGTGGGAGAGAGAGAGAGAGAGAATTTTTTTAATATTTATTTTTTAGTTCTCGGCGGACACAACATCTTTGTTTGTATGTGGTGCTGAGG
>NW_026000037.1:22388496-22414548 GCF_001458135.2 Marmota marmota marmota
GGATAAAAAAAAAAAAAAAAAAAAAAAAAATAAAATAAAATAAATTTTATTTTGAGTCAGGGTCTTCTTCAGTTGCCTAAACTGGAGTTGAACTTGTGATCCTCCCCACTTGACCTCCCAGTAGCTGAGGTTACAGGCATGAGTCACTGCACCCTCCTAGCTGCACTCACCTCTTCCTTGAAGGCTGTCCTGACTTGATGGGCTTCACATGCCTGAAGAAGATTCTGGAAGGTTTGACACTTACCCATTGGTCCCATCTACACACAGCACTGGATGATATTCATATGACCACAGTCATCCACCCATTGCAATGTGTGCTGGGGCCTCGGCTTTTCCAGAAGGCTACTGTCAAGATTCACAGCAGTTAAAAGTGGAAAATTAGGGGCTGTGGATGTGGCTCAAGCGGTAACGCGATTGCCTGGCATGCGCAGGGCGCTGGGTTCGATCCTCAGCACCACATAAAATAAAAGATGTTGTGTCCGCTGAAAGCTAAAAAATAAATATTAAAAAATTTTTAAAAAGTGGGAAATTAGAGTAGCAATACTTGTCTGTGTCTTATGTGGAAGGACCAAGATTTGAGTTTAGGCCAGGCCCAGTAGTGTATGCCTATAATACCAGCAGCTCAGGAGGCTGAGGTAGGAGAATCAGCCTCAGCAACTTAGGCCCTAAGCAACTCAAGTGAGACCCCATATCTAAATAAAATATATAAAATGGCTGGGGATGTGGTTTAGTGGTTGAGCACCCCAGGTTATTAAAAAAAAAAAAAAAGAGTTTAGTTCTATCAGACTGCTATCAGATTCAAGTTGTCAGTGCCCTGAATTATTTCTTTGGGAGCCAAGGAGGATCAATGAATAGTCAACCATACTGTGGGTGCAAGGCGGAGTGTCATTGGCAGTAAGGACTTGAATGATTGAACATTTGAGACCTCCCTCCTCCCTCCACACATAAATTCTGTGTTTGTTTGTTTTTGGTGGAGAATGCTAGGAATGAAATCCAGGGCTTCTCACGTGCTAGGCAAGAGCTCTACCACTGAGCTAGACTCCCAGAACCCTCAGTAGTTAAATTTGAAATCAAGGGTCACTGTAGAAGTGAAAAACTGATGTGACTCCATTTTTGAAAACAGCTTCTACCTCAAAGCCTGCCCAAAGAAGTGGGCGTGACCCTTGTCCTTGGAAAAACCTACAAAGCACTCCTAGGCACATACCCACCTTGCTGAGTTGTTTGTCTGCAAATAACAGGAGAGACAGGTGTCCCTGACTCTGTAAGGCTAGGTGAGGACCCATAGCAACCCCCTAGCAACCATCAATCAGCATGAGACAGGGAAAATACCTGGGATGCTAGATGACCCCCCCAGTAGTTTATGGTGATTGATAACATGTTGAGAAACCATGTAGATTAGCAGGTACACCCCTCGTGGCTTAAACCAATCAGCTCTTGTACTAACCAATCACCCTTACCCAACTTGTTCCCGGCCAGTGAATGTGCTAATAATCAATGTTAAGTGTTGTCTGATTTTCCCACGGTATGGAATGATTTGCTGTGTGATGTTGTGACACATAGAGTATCCCCAAAAACCTATAAAATCTCACTGAACAGAGGACCGGGACTCACTCCTTGGGACCGCTACATTGGGAACAGTTGTGAGTCCAGGCTTGAGCTTGCCATAAAGACTCTTATGTGATTGCTTCAGATTTGGCTCCTGGAGGTCTATTGGGGTTCCACGAATCTGGCATTACAGAAGCAGTATGTATAGTGAAGGGAGTTGTATTATGTTCAGTATTGGTTCAGAGTCAAATCTTTTTTTTGGTGGGCTGGGGGGGTGTTACCAGGAATCGAACTTAGGGGCACTCCACCACTGAGCTAACTCCCCAGCCCAATTTTGTATTTTATTTAGAGACAGGGTCTCACTTAGTTGCTTAGTGCCTTGCAAATGCTGAGGCTGACTTTGAACTTGCAGTCATCCTGCCTCAGCCTCCCAAGGCCTGGGATTACAGGCATGTGCCACGTGCCCAGCTAGAGTCAAATCTTTCAACCAATTCAGTAAATAGTATTTCAAAGCCAGTAAGGTCATAGGCCCTAAATTGATTTGGAAGCAGCTTTAAAGCACCTCGCCTTCCCTCACTCCTATAAGAATCTCAGCCACTGACCTCTTCTTCAAGGTTTATTTAACATTTCAAAAGACAATCTCTAGCCTGGACTGTCTCAAGAATGACAGTCCTGGGTAACTCTTGTGTACACAAGTATAAGTTTGCTTTAATTTGATTCAAAATTGGAGTCAGTGGTCTTTTCTTTGCATGGTGGTTTAACAGTTTAACCAGCTTCTTGTTGTCTGTTTCCAAAATTATCATCTAACCCTGGCAGTATAAGCACAAATAACCAAGACAGGAGCAGACCTCAACAGATTCAGCCATGCCATTTATTAAGTAGCGGAGTCAATCAGTCAGGCATTGGAGACTTAAATAGAATGTGCCAGTTTGGGAAGTTAGGAAAAAGGTTGTAAAATTACAAAACTCATTGTTACTGGGAAGGGATGAAAACCCAGAACAGCGTGCTTATTTATTTATTTATTTATTTTTAGAATTTTAATATTTATTTATTTATTTAGTTAGTTAGTTCTCTGCGGACACAACATCTTTATTTGTATGTGGTGCTGAGGATCGAACTGGGGCCGCATGCATGCCAGGCAAGTGCGCTCCTGCTTGAGCCACATCCCNTTTTTTTAAGGGGGGGGGAGAGAGAGAGAGAGAGAGAGAGAGAGGGAATTTTTAAATATTTATTTTTTTAGTTTTCGGCGGACACAACATCTTTGTATGTGGTGCTGAGGATGGAACCCTGGCCGCATGCATGCCAGGCGAGCGCGCTACCGCTTGAGCATGTTTATCTGTGGCCATGTGTTTGAGTTTTGCCAAGAGTAAGGGCCTCAGAACTAGGTCTCAAAAAAAGAAAGAAAATGAAAAAAACAATTCACCTCTTTGTAAGGAACAATTTAAGTTGAAGACTGACAATTCCCAAATGTGAGTGCTTGTGTCTGATTAAATAACTCTGCTATTTTCTCAAAACATCTGTCCTAGGTTGTCCAAGAACAGTAAACTTTTCAATAAGATTAGATCACACTAATATCTCCCAAGGGTCTTCACTTGAATTAATTAATATCATCAAATGTTTTAATGGGGCTGGGGATGTGGCTCAAGCGGTAGCGCGGTCGCCTGGCGTGCGTGCGGCCCGGGTTCGATCCCTCAGCACCACATACAAACAAAGATGTTGTGTCCGCCGAGAACTAAAAAATAAATATTAAAAAAATTCTCTCTCTCTCTCTCTCCCACACACACACACTCTCTTTAAAAAAAAATGTTTTAATGAATGGGCTTTGTTGTTGTTGTTATTTGTTTGTTTTTTGAGGAGTTTTTAGCTTTTCTGTCAAGGTCTGACCTCTTCTCCAAGGTTTATTTAACATTTCAAAAGATAACCTCTAGCCTGGGTTTGGGAGAGACACATCCTGGACAGCTCTTGTGTACAAAAATATAAGTTTGCTTTAATTTGATTCAGAATTGGAGTTGGTGAACAATTGAAAAATTTAATGAAAGCAAAAAATCTTCTTTATGGAAAAACCAAATTTATTTATTTTTGGTACCAGGGATTGAACCCAGGGACACTTAATTACTGAGATACATGCCAGCTCTTTTAATTTTTTATTTTGAGACAGGGTCTCACTAAGTTTCTCAGGCTGGTTTTAACTCAAGATCCTCCTGTCTCAGCCTCCCAAGTCACTGGGATTACAGGTGTACACCTCTGCACCTGACTAAAAAACCCAAATTTAAAGGGTTCATGAATGATGGCTCAGGAAACTACAAAATCAGTGGCATTATTACCAACCGCAAAAATAATAAAGTGCAAGGTAATTAGGGGTCATCTGCATTGGGGACACCGGTGGCACAGGGCCTGGAGTTGTGGCTCAGTAGTAATGTGCTTGCCTAGCAGGTTCAATCCTGGGTTCAATCCTCAGAACTACATAAAAATAATTAAAGTTATAAAAAAATACACAGGCTATTATCTGGCTGTCCAAAAATAAGATAACTCTACACTATTGAGATAATTCAAGTCATCTGGTATTATGATTGGATCTGCAATGTACCCCAAAGCCTTATGTGTTTAAAGTGCTTGTTCCCCAGTGTAACAATGTTAGGAGGTGGGCCTTTTGAGAAGTGAGAGGGTCAGCAAAGCTTTCATTTCTTCAATGGATTCATTAATGGATTCATAGCTGAATGGCCTATTGGGAAGTGGTAGAAACTGTAGGTAGGACCTAGTTGAAGGGAGTGGGAGGAGGGTGCCCTTGGGGACTATATCTTGTCTCTGTGAAACTGGATTTTCAGCCTCTGCTGCTAGAGTATTGCTGCAAACCTCACCTGTCTGCCAGTGTCTTCTTTCCCAGTTCTTGTCTTGCGAATTCGAAGAATAAAATCTATGGACAAGAAAGAGTAAGTGTAAGGGTAGTATTGATTGATTGATTGGTTGGATGATTGATTTTGGTACAAGGATTGAACCCAGGGTCACTTTACCACTGAGCCATATCCCCTGCCCTTTTTATATTTAAGACAAATCTTGCCGAGTTGCTGAGGCTGACTTTGAACTCTGGATCCTCCTGTCTTAGCCTCCTGAGCCACTGTGATCACAGGTATGCACTACCACACCAGGCAAAATTATTCAAGTGAGGATTTATTCAAGTGAGAAGGATTTATTCAAGTGAGACACTGGCAGACAGGTGAGGTTTGCAGCAATACTCTGCTCCCGCAGAGCAAGAAGGAACCCAAAAGCAGTTGCCACTTAAGTGTAGAAGTCTTGGCGTTTATATGGCTACTGGGTAAGAGCACTGATCAATATCTATGCTAATTAAGTCCCAGAAAAGTGCTAAGGATATTGGTCAAAATCTGTGCTAACCAGGTATTGAAAAAGTGCCAAGATTATTGTTCAATATCTATGCTAATCAGGTATTGGAAAAGTGCCAAAGCTATTTATTGGTCAAAGTTTATGCTAAACAGATATTGGAAAAATGTTAAGGATTTGGGTTAGCTCTTGAATTGGTAGCCTTTCCTCAGTCTGTCCTGCCTCCCATTTTCTGCTGCCCTAGGACAAAGGAGTTGGCTGGAATGTTTGGAATCCTTCTGCAGGTTAATTTCATGAAGTGTTCTTTACATTTAGAGAAGACTTCATGGGGTTCATTTCCTTAACTGTCTGCCTGTTTTACTATGTATCTTATTCATCTGCTTCCTAGCTGCCGTGGAGTAAAAGCGGCTTCGTTGAGCTGCACCCCTTTGCCATGATGTTTCTGCCTCCCCACAGACCTCAAAGCAATGAAGCCAATTGACCATGGTCTGAAACCTCTCAAAACCATGAGCCAAATTAACCTAACTCCTTTAATTCATTTTGTTCCATCTGCCCAGATGTGGAACACCTATAAACACTTAAAATGAAGCTGGGCAAGTGGAACATGCCTATATTCCCAGCAACTCGGGTGGCTGAAGCAGAATTACAGAACTGAAGCCAACCTCAGAATCTTAGGAAGCGACCCTGGGTTCAATCCCCAGTCAAAACAAAACAAAATCTTAAAATGAGCAAAGAATACACTCCTTATGGTAATGCTAAAACTATTTCTTTTAGCACTATTGTTTGAGGAAAATAGGTAGGTAATTGGCGGGGGCGAGGGGGGGGGGTGCGGGCAGGTACCAGGGACTGAACCCAGGCGCACTTAACCACTGAGCCAAGTCTCCAGCCATTTTTTGAGACAGGGTCTCACTAGGTTGCTTATAGCCTAGCTAAATTGCTAAGACTGGCTTTCAACTGGTGATCCTCCTGTCTCAGGCTCCCAAGCTACTGGGATTACAGGCATGTACTATCATGCCTGGAAAAATGTTAATTATTAGTGTTCAAGAGTATAAAATGGTACAAACTTTGCTGCATAAGTTACTTCTAAATATTATGTACATAACTGATACTTAATATAAGAAATGCATTCATGAAAATGTTTTCTAGAACTAGTCTGTCATTTTATTTCAAGGAATTCCAGTCACTGTATTTCAATTAACAGGTACTGTATTATCCCAGTACCCTATTTACAGGACGGTTTGTATTTGCTAATAATAAAGAATATATAAGCTCTCAATTATAATTTCCAACCTATTCTAATGCAATCTGTGTCAATTTTGTTGTAATATTTGCAGGCTTGAAAATCCGGGACTTAATTGGTTGATTATATCAGGCATTTTGTTACAGCTGAATAACACACCTGGTTACAAAAACAGAGGCAAAGAACAATTTTTACCCATTATGATTTATTCTCTACAATACTTCATTAAAGAGTTCAATGATTTGCACTCAGAAGTTATATAGCCAAGAGGCAACCAAGTGTAATACAAAGAATTGGTCTGAAGTCTTTGCACTGAAGACCATACAGTCTCTTGCTTTAGGGAAATAAGAACGAAAATAAACAAACAGAACAGATAGCTCCCTAGGCTCCAGAAATCTCAATAGAAAATAACATTAACAGTTAGTGAAATTGTAGATGTTAACATATCATGGAAAACATATCTTGTGCAAAAATTAACACCCAAGACTTCATTTGTATAGATGATTTTTATTATAAACAGTAAAATATATATAACATTTCAACTACAAACCTTTCATGTGGAAAGGGTCTCTAACATGAGTTGTTTTAATATTATAAGCGAAAAAGTTTAAGAACCTCACAGTGGAAACAATCCAACACTGACAAACTCTAATGATCAGACATCCTCTTTCAATGTAAAATAAGGACAATTCATAATTACAGAGAATGTCCTAGCTGTGGGTATTATGAGACAAGCCAACTTTCCAGACCAAAAGGCACTCACAGCTAGGGATGAAACAAACTCTGAACCAAGCCGGTGAAGTCCAGCTGGTTCCATTAACAGTGGTTACCATGCTATTCAGCTCCAGCAGCCCAAGGACAAAGGAAACACTGGGCAGGAAACACTCCCTCTTCTCTACCACCCACGTACTCGCAGGTACTGGCCACCCTCTTCACTGCTTTGGTCAAACATGTGGAAGGCAGTTCAATTCATTTGGAGCTGTCCACCTCCCTATGCAAAGCTGCCATGTGGATGACCCAGACTAAGTCTATTTTCCTGAAAGCCACCTGCCACAGATTTCCATGAGGCCATCCTGACCCATACACTTCCAGACCGCTTCCTGACTAGCTCCCCATCCAGATGGACACCAGCAGTGTCCATTCCTTACAGGACACTACAGTTTCCCTTGGCCAACTCTCAAGTTCCCTTGACAAGGCAAGAGGAACCTAGCTTTCCCATTGCTGGACTTCTTTGGGTGCATGAGGGAATGTTCAGGGAGTAAGGCTTCTTCACTCCAGAAACCACTGAGCCCACTTCAGTGTGATGCTGGGCTTCACCAGCCTGATTCTTGTGCACTGATTTTTTTCCCCATTTCTTGGGTTTTTAAATTTTCTGTTCATTTTCTTAAATGGCAGGTATCCTATCCTACCCTCAATAAAATAAAATAAAATAAAATTCATATTATACATTGGGGAAGACAAATAGGGCAACATTTCTACAAGAAAAATAGGCTTGAGGAGCATGGCACTGTAAATGCTTGCATGACCAGTCTCAGGGGTGAAAGTTTAGCACCAATTTTTTTTGCTTTTTTTAAATCTTTAGAAATTAAACACAACTTTTAACATAGAACACTTGAACAGTAATGAGTGTAGCCCTATGTATCAATACTGTTGTACAAACTGGAGGTGGGTGGCTTAGTCCAGAGCTGACCACCCTGACATCAATCCATGGCACCTAAGAGTAACTGTCATCACATCTGTTTGTAACAAGACATTTATTATCCTCAGCAGTAGGAAATCATAAACCAAACCCTTACCCTTCATTTACATTGCAGGGGGAATGTGATAGGCCATGGGAACCTAGCACAGCAGTGAGGGGAAAGCAGCTTGGGCACCCTGATGTCCCCCATGTCTTCCCCACATATTCCAGGTCCTTGCCAGCAGCACAAACCTGCTCCCTTACCCATTCCTGCCCAGGAACTCAAAGGTGATGCCTTGAACAACATCCCTTCTTAGATTGTGCCCCTGCTCCCCCTCCCCTATTCCTGGCAGAAGGACTTGAATAGTCACCTTTTTTGGAAAGCCACACCATCACCACATAAACTCTTAAAAAAATAAATTAAATCAAAACATGTGTTCACTGGGTTGACACCCAATCCATTTAAGAGTTCTCTAAGCATGTTGTTGAATACCAGTGTATAGTCCTCAGGATCCTTTTTTCCAGCTGGCCACCTCTTCCTGTAAATCACTTTAGCAGTGCCTTTGCGACAATGCATTCAAAGAATCTCCCAAGTTCTATGAATTTTGCCACCAAATAAGTGAAGAGGCAAGGGGGAGGAAAACTTGCTGATGGCTATTTGAAAATCAGCAATAGGAAAGGGAAATGTCACATGGAAGTTTAAATGACCCAGAAAAAAATGAGTGGTTTGGAAATTTGCCCTCCTGGGTTGAAGATTCCCATAGTAGGCAAGATTAAAGATTCACCTTGTTTAATTACACAGCTTTGTTCTAGAGTCCTATAAAGGACTGAATCACCAACAGTCTTCCCACTTCAGGCAAACTAGAAAAAGGAACTCCACTGCTTAAAAGTCCCTCGGGATGTCTGCCTGAAAAGAAAACCACTCAGAGACCCTGGATTCTCTCCTATGACAATGTGCCCTCTGACAGCCCCAAACCCATTGCCTGTTTGCACATCTATGCTTCCAAGAACCTACATCCAGCTGTGTAGGCACTGCTACCAATAGAGGAGTGAGGTAGCCAGGTGGTGAGGAAGAGGTCTCTCCTTTCATGCCTGCACGAAGTGATGACACCGGGACCTCCAGGGACATCTCCACTCCATTCCTCAGCAGGTTACATCACAGAGCTCTGTTCAATACCAGCAGACTTGATGCAGGGAGAGTGCCGGAAAATCCAACTGAGAGTGGGATGAGAATTAAAACCTTCACGACTTATTGAGCAATGGGATCTGCAACGCCATCCAAAGGGCTTCCGATCTTGATATGGGTCTCTATCCAGGAGCCTCAAAGGACTCGTGGTGCCCATGCTCAACCCTAATATGGCGTCCACTTACGAAGCATGGAGGTTGTGATCAACTCTTGGTATGCAATAAACTGGAAGTTTAAAAAAAGGAATTTAAAACAACCTAAAAATGTTTCTTGTTGGTCTCCGTTGCCCAGACTGCCAGGGGAATACACCTATTGATCTGGGGAGGCTGTGGGGGTGTGTGTGGGGTAAGCCTCCATGGATCATCAATTCCGACTTCCAGGGTGTGACCAATAACACATGCGGCAAATCACCAGACCAGGGTCTTCTGAACCCACACAGTAATTTTCACTAGTCATGGAGGAGCCCCAATCCAACGGAACCCCATATTGAGGAAAGGCTGAGATAAGGCTTGGGCCCCTCAAGTTCTGTTTCATTCAATTAACCCCACACCCCCTCAGTCAGTGGGGGGCAGACTTGGCAACGGAAGCTAGCATCATAAAATGGTGCAGTAATAGAAGTAACTGGACCAGGAAGAGGAGGCATCTGCTCCAATGATGTCATAGCCATTGGTGGCCACAGGGGGGTGGGACTGGTCATGCAGCCGTGTGTCAGGAGTAATGATTGTAGAGGGGCGGGGCATGAAGAGTGCCATTCTGGAAACAGTGCTGTCGAGAAGCAATATACTCTGCGTAACTGATTGTCACCTTCTCACTTCGGTACCTGTATAAGGAAACAGGCAAGGGTATTAGGAACTCCAAACAACTCCTTTTGTAAAATCACTCAGCAGAGAAAACCAAAAGCTTATTCCACATTTTGAAAGAATAAAATGGAAGACCAAGAGCAATCTTACTTACAGAAAATGAAAGACGGCACAAGAAAACAATGTTGTTATTACAAATGAACAAGATGAAAAAGCACAATCACAATTCACCCCTGAGAATGTACTTCAGCACATCCCACCTTTAAACGCTACATAAGCTTATCATCAGGCTGCTTGTAAGCAATTTGCTGCTGGGGTCTGAATGAAGAATTTCAAGATCAAATTACATGGGTGGTAGATTGGAAGATGGCTGCACCAAAATCCAGTGTAAACTGCATATCTACTTTCATGTTAAAATGAGATCAATTGGACAGAAGTGCAACCTCAATTTGCAGAAGAGCAACAAACAAGTTATAACTAAAAGGGGCACAATTACCTAATTCTGGGTCAAATTCTGGTGAAGCAGATTAAAGGATCCTTGGGCTATATGGGACAGGTCTCAATCCCCAGATGAATATGCCATATCACAGGGTTATCAGAACAGAATTCATAGCACTTTGGCTTTGCTCTGGAAAGAGCCATGAGTCAAGATGCGAAGCATGGGGTGTTACAAACCTATGGAGCCTACTACAGACCACAGGAGCTGGGTGTGACAATCCTTACCCAGAGCCATCTCTTTCCCACTGTAATCACTCCTCCACTGCAAGGTGATTATTCCTGAATTTTGACAGGGAAATGGCTGTTCAAATAAATTGTAATAATAATAGTAATAATGCTTTGTATTTGAAGAGTGTTTTTTTTAAATTTATTTATTTTTATTTTTTGGTGCTGGGGATTGAACCCAGGGCCTTGCACATGCTAAGCATGTGCTCTACCACTGAGCTATGCCCCCAGCCCCTTAATTTCTGGAATCCAAGGCATTTAAAAAAACTCTGGGTTATCTTCCAAACCTGTGAGGCTAGCATGATTATTCAGCATTATACAAATTAGGGGCCCAACAGAGGCCCTTAGACGCTAAACCTGTCAGTGCTTCCAATTACAATAAGGACGGGAAGAGAACTGACATCTATTGATCACCTATAATGTTGCCTGACCCTGGGCTAGAAATTCTCCATACATTACCTTACCACATCCTAAAACAATCCTACAGAATTATCATTCACATCTTACAGACAGGAAACAGGCTGAGAGAGGTGGAATAACTGGCCCAGGTCACATAGCTAGTAAGTGGTTGAGCTGGGATTCAGACCCCAAGACGTGCATTCTAAACTAGGCAGCCTCCCCGCAGAAGTACATAGAAATACTGTTCCCAAAAGGGGCATCCTTTTAACTCTTTGTGAAAAGCGTTTCTGACTCTTTTGCATCCCCAGCCATCTGACTGCATGAGTGGATAAGAAGTAACCCCTCAGCTGGCCTTGGACTACTATACACTGGGAGCCTTCTCTCCTAACTTCAGCCTCCCAACCATGTGGGACCAAACGGATACCCTCAACTTGCTTGAGCCTGAACTATTTCCCAACCCCACAATCAGCTTAGCTACAGAGACACACAGAATGCTGGAGGAGTCTCTGTCTTTATTGCTACTGCTTCCCGAGAGCATCAACCTCACTCATTCATCTTTGGTTTAGGGATATTAGCAGAAAACACTTTTTTCTTCCCCTTTCCACCAAAAGTATCTTCTACCCGACCCCTACTACATGAAAATGGCAAGGAAAATAAGATATTGGCTTACCTGGTGAGTTTGATCGTTTTTCTGAATTCACTGGTAATTGGAGCCTTAAAGCCACCTTTCCTGAGCAAGGAGTCTATTGTCTGAATCTGATCCCAGTCTGAGGAAAAGAGAGGCCACACTGAGGTCAGTATACAACCAAACAAGAGTGTGACATACTCAAATATGGCCAGTGCAGAAGACAAACATGTTCAAGAAGCAGCAAATCTGCTGGAGCAGAGGAAGCCCTGGGCACTAGCCCATATACTTAGAGCCCCATATGCTTCACTAATTGTCCAGTGGAGACTCTGATACAGGATGGCCATAATGGTTGTTCCCACACACCCTACTTCTGAGTCCTTCCTGTCAGGTTACCCCAGCAGCATAACTATCAAGGAATAAACTCAGTCTCATGCTGTTAGCCTCATGCTTGTAACTAGGGCCTCTTTATGGAAAGAGGAGGACTTTTTGTTTTGAGACAGGGTCTCACTATGTTGCCCAAGCTCGCCTTTAACTCCCGGATTCAAGTGATCTACCTGCCCCAGCTTCCTAAGCAGTTGGGACTACAGGTGGACATCACTGTGCCCATTAGGAAAGGGGGATTTAAATTTTGCAGCTTATATTTCTATCAGAGTAGCCTTTCTTCAGTTTAACTATTTCTTTTTTTTGGTGGGGGGGGCATACAAGGGATTTAACTTAGGAACACTCAACCACTGAGCCACATCTCCAGCCCTATTTTGTATTTTGTTTAGAGACAGGGTCTCACTGAGTTACTTAGCGCCTTGCTCTCACTGAGGCTGGCTTTGAACCTGCAATCCTCTTGTTTAAGCCTCCCAAACCACTGGGATTACAGGTGTGGGCTACTGCGCCTGGCCAGTTTGATGATTTTTATGAGTCCTATTTTCTAAGAAAGAGAACTGGCAGCAGGAAGGAAAATGTTCCCTTAGGAAGGATGGAAAAGTTGTTCACACATACATTGTTGAATTATTTTTGCAAAATTTTTAACAGACAAAAACCAAATACATCAAATTAAAAAAACAAAACCCCCAAATTACTATATAAGATATCCCCAATTTTTTATTTTCTCAATCAACTTTTAATTATTTACCTAATCATTCTAATCTTACTAAAAAACACTTCTGGTGTGCCTCCTTATACAGAGGGTATTAGACTTATGTCCTCACATAGGTAGTTAAAAGGTTCCTTTTTAATGCCACATCCCCATTGCTTTCAAAAAAAAATTTAAACACAACCACAATGGTAACCAACAAGGCAATCGCTTCCGTATAATTAGTTCATTAATATACTTAACTGGATATTTTTCTCTATTCCAGGTTCACACCCAACCAATACCGTGTTTCACATTTTATTTTCAAAAACAGACTAATTCCAAGAAAGAAAGAAAACTGGGTTACATATCACAGAAAGCACAAGCAACAATTAAAGGCATTCTTCTAGATATTCTTTTAAAGAGAAAACCTGCCCAACCTACTTCCTACCTTTGATGTTCCCATTTTAAGAACTCATTAACTACTGAGTTCTTTAAAAATAATAAGGAGTATGTATGTTTTGCCCTTTGCCAAGTTAACAAATAAATAATGACTCATGATCAAAAGTTCAATACCCACTGATACAGGCAACTTCCCTTTATAACGAACTCTATATAATGTGGTCAGGTTGACTTCAAAGGAAGTGTTTAAACAAGCAGGTAAGTGAGGAAAGCATCTCCCCTTTTCTTTTTCCCAGCTCCTGCACCTTTTTTGGGAGTATGCCCCTATCCTATAGGAATCTGACAGGCATCAAGAAGAAAGGCATTCATTCTTAGTGGCAGTTGGGCTGAAAAGATGACCCACTTCACTTTCCTGCCTTTGAGCTGGCACAGCTGTGAATGGTGCTAACTGCTAAATGCCCATTCGTCCAACTCACCTTGTTCCTTAGCAACCTCAGGTAAATATGTGGCTGTGCGTTTGACACCTTTTTCATTGATGAATTCAATTCGAATCCCATGGACCCCTACCTATAGAAAAACACAATCAAGTAAATGGCATTTACTTATTCTAATGGAACTTTAGTCACCCACATATAAATCAACACATTCCTGATCTGCTTGACTCTTCTTCCCAGAGAACTTCTTGCTTTCCATGATTAACTCTTTCAGGTATACAGGCCACATCAAAATAAAAGCTATATTTCAAGAGCTGCCAAGAGGAATCTGGAATATTTTCTATTTGGTTATCCCATTCATTCATTCTTTCTTGTTTTAAAGATTGAACTAAGGGCTTTTTTTTTTTTGCCACCTTTTTTTCATTTTGCCATTGAACTTGTGATTCTCTTGCCTTGGGCTCCCAAGTGGCTGGGATTGCAGGTATGCACCACTGTGCCTGGCTATTATTTCTTATTAGATGTGGAAGGAGGAGGTAGAACAGAGTGGGAAAAGTCATTCTTTCTTTCCTTATTTACTTATTCATATCTCAGTTGTACGGGGGACAATTCAGGAGCATTCTACCACTGAGCTTCACCTCTAGCCAATTTTTATTTTTTGAGATAGGGTCTTGCTAAATTGCCCAGATTGGACTCAAACTTTAGATCCTCTGCCTCAGCCTCCCAAGTCACTGGGACTACAGGTATGTGCCACTGTGTCCAGCAGAAGAAAGCCTTTACATTTACATTTCCTCTTACTCCTAATTGAGCAGCACTTTTTCTGTCACCTATGTTGCCCATATTTGGTTCCATACTCAGCTTTCACATTCTTAGACCCTCTCAATAAAGGAGATACATTACCATGTACTAACCCGAACCCAAATGCAACGAGAGATGCAGAGTTCCAAATGCGGCTGTTCTCACCTCCCAGTCCAGGTAATCACTGGCATCCTCAAAGTTAGTAAGGAGGGAGACAGAGCAGAAAAGTTTAGGCAGCTCCTCTCGGGTCAGGGGGGGAAATCGGCTGTCCTTAAGTGCACTGGAGGGGGACAGAAAACATAAGTGAGGTTGCTCTGGAGTTGAGAGACATTACATGCCACAGAGCTCACATAGTCATGAATCCTGACACATACAGACAGCATCTACCATCCATCAATATTAATATGTTAATATTAGCTGTCTATATAGGAATTGATAGTGACTCACCAGATAAAGTTCCTTACATTTTCTGTTTACCAAAAAAGGAATGCTTAAAATGTATCACTTAGAAGAATGGAAGTCAGGCAATTTGTTTCCAATTCTAGACAATTTGTATACAGTTCTTAATGCCCAGTGTCATTACCTGGTTAACGTATATTCCCTGAGTCCTGAATGAAGATTCATGGCTGAGAAAGTCCCGATGCAGCCACGAAGACGCTTGTCCCGCCCTGTCTTCCACGTCACAAAGAGGGGACTAAAAAAAAAACAAAAACCAAAAAACATTGTCCAGCCCCAAATTAATCATGGATAATGTTTCTTTCTGTTACTGCCCAAAAGAATTTTCTGAACTGCCAGTTACCTGGAGAACTCTGGCTTTCTGTAAGCTGTTCAGTTCTGGCTAGAAACAGAAAATTTTCCTGAAGAAAGGCTCTCTGAACAACCTTTCCTATACTCCAGACTGAGAGTTTCCACTCTGACAAATTTATGGGCTATTTTCCTCTTCTTTGCCCAGAATTCAACTTTTCCTTCTAATTCTCCATATTCTCTCCTCATGTACTCTCTTTTTATGGGTAGCCACATCACCCAGCCCCATCTTTCATAATGATACACCTTTCTCTGCATCCTCTTGGCCTCCTTTATTTGCAAGAATTCTCTGCAAGCCCGTGTTGTTCCCATAATTATAACTGCCCCTGGCAACTACAATTTTTTCCTGTTCATAAATTTTCAGAAAAGAAAATGCCTTCTCAAGAAAGCTTTTTATTAACAGAAGTTCCTTTTTTGTTCCTAGGCCAAAGCTTTTATCAGATTGATTGTGAAGATTTTTTTTGTGTGTGTGATCCCTTCACATTCTGAAGGCTATTACCTCTTTAGACTATTGAGTTAATCGCTTCTCAAAGGCAACCCGAATGTTTAGTTATCTACTTCTTTGATCATTGTTACAAAGGATTCCAGTAGAGTTTCCACCATTTCCTTCCAATAAAGCACCTGCACAGTATCAGACAAAGCTACTATCCTCAAACCTACTCAAAACCTTCTCAATACCTCTACTACCCACAGGGTAAAAATACAGAACCTGAAGCTCTGAACTAAATCCTACACTTGAGGCTACCAATCCCAAATTCCTTTCCTATACAGGACACCTATATCCTAACCAGGATTAGGATCTGCACCTGTTCAGATTGGTTTTCTTTTTTTGGTACTGGGGATTGAGCTCAGGGGCACTCAACCACTGAGCCACATCCCACCCTATTTGGTATTTTATTTAGAGATAGGGTCTCGCTGAGTTGCTTAGCGCCTCACTGTTGCTGAGACTGGCTGTGAACTTGCGATCCTCTTGCCTCAGTCTCCCAAGCCACTAGGATTACAGGAATGAATGCACTACTGCACCCTGGCTCCCTCGGGAGTTTCCTGATCATAGTACCTTATGGCAAGACATCCCTAAAAAGTCAGCACATTTTTTTTCTCCACATTTCCTCACTCTGATTCATATACAGGAGTAACTACTATTTCTCTCTGTGTGATTCACCAATTCAATGACCAGCCTCCTGAGGGCAAGACCCTTTTCTTTATACCCCCCACCCCAACTTGCTGCCCAGAGCTCTGTACAGCCTTAGCATGGCATTAAAAGTTGAGACATGATCTTATATTAATGAATGCTCCAAAAGCACTCCATAAAAACAAAAATCCAAAAGCACTGGTGCTTTTCAAAGTTAGCTCAGAGCTGCTTGCTTGTTCATTCATTCATTCTTTTTTTTCCCTTTGTGGTTTTGGGACTCAAACCCAGGACCTCATGCATGCTAGGCACGTACTCTATTACTGAGCTATACCTCAGCCCAGCTATTTCCAGTTTTGAGAGAGAAGACAGCAGTATGAGTTTATTCCTGTTTATTTGTACTTTAGAAATACTGCTCATTAACCAGGCATAGTGGTGCAAGCCTGTAATCCCAGCAACTCAGGAGGCCAAGGCAGGAGGATTCCAAATTTGAAACCAGGCTCAGAAACTTACTGAGGCTCTAAGCAACTTAGTAAGATCCTGTCTCAAAAAATAAAAAGATTGAGGATATGGCTCAGTGGTTAAGCATCCCTGGGTTCAATACCTGGTACCTGCCCCCGAAATAACAAAGTAAGTAAGTAAGTAAATGCACACAACACACTCACAGCTCATCGAAATCATGGACACCTTTAGAGGTCTTAGAACAAACAATAGCCCTGAAATAAAATCCAGTAAAGCTGATTCTGAGTTTCCCTGATGGGATGTCAGTGGCCCTATAGGATACTGTGATATTGTAGATGATACAGTGGAGGTGTCCCTTATTAAGAACATTAGCTTTCAATGAATGAGAGCTCCTAGATTCCTGCCTGGCCCACAGACAGTCCCAATTCACTTGGACTTTAACAGGATGGTATGATGATGTCACTTTTCTATGCAAAAGGTTAAATGACTACCCACTGCCACATGAACAGAAAAGCCAAGATTGAAATGCCTCTGATTTCCAGAACATTACTGTAACAATAAACTTAAACCTACTTCAAATACAACATAGCCTCTTTCCATTACTGAATCCACTAATTGTTCTAAATAGTATCTGGACATTTCTCATCACTCCCCTTTACTCAAATGGTGTTACAGTTTTTTTTAAGCAGCAGACACTCTATAAAGAAAATGACCTCAGAAGATCCCATCATCCCCTCCTTAGTGTCCCCTGCACCTAATTTACTCACTAGGGGTCATTGGTGAATCTAGGAAGTCGTGGCTGTGGGAAGCCATAGAGGTGACAGTAGAGTACGTCAAAGCAATAGCAGCACATCTCTGCAGTCACCACCAGATTCTTAGTGGTGTTGGCAGTTCCATTGGGCCGGGGAAGAGGGCTCAGCGCTCCCGATGCGGGATTCATTCGTGTGATGGGAGAGTTTCCAGGTCCCAGAGTTAAGTCCGACACATTCTCCCGTCCACTGCTGCTGTCCACATGCTGGTGGTTTTGGAGAGGTCCTGAACTAGAGCCGGGGACAGTTGTGGACTGGTTCCCGTGACTATGAGTTCCACTTCCAGATAATTTGGGCTTCTTGACCCCACAACAGCCAGCTGCCAACTTGGGCTCAAGTGGAGGAACACAGCGTCTTTTTCCCATCCTGATTTGGTGCTCGTGGTCTGGAATACTGCAGAATCCTAACCCAAAAGAAAACAGTTAAGTACAAATTTGAATGGTTAAAAGAAGAGAACAAAAGAGTCCACATGGGCCAGGTAAGAGTTATCAAATTCTCTTTTCCACCTGCCTCCAGGACGTATGGTCAATAAGGTTTATAGACCAAGAGGGCTAGAAGAGACCTTGAGTTCTAGATCACAGACCTCTAAATTTTTCCTAAAGTAGTTCTATTAAGTTTATGGCCACCAAGGACAGCGGTAGGAAATAAGCTGCTCCCTCTTTCTTAGGATACCCCAGGGCAGAAGAGCAGAGCCATCATGCACATGCTGAGGATGAGAACATTTCAAGAACAACTGCAAGACCGCCCCTAACCGTCAGGCTTAGGTTGCTTTCTCTACCTTTTTCAGAGGCTCCAAATTGAACCATCCTAATTTTAAAGAACTTCAGAGGAACTTTCAGGCTTTTCCTTGTTAACCACATCCTTTTAGCATTTTTCTCATCACTAACTTAAATCTGTGTAATTTCAGTCTCAGACAAGAGTGAAGATGAAAAGCTATTAGCTGTCATTCTGAAAAATGCACACCCTCTAACACAAGGCTCCCACCTGTTTGTCTACACAGCTTTCCCTTATTAACCCCTCCCTCATTTTCTTTGGTTCCCCTCTGAACTCTCTCCAATTTCTATACATCTCTATCCTTTCAAGACCATATTAAAAAAAAAAAAAATCAAAAAACAAACAAAAAAACCCCCTTGCAACCTACTGGAAACCTTTATTTACACAAATGACCCAAGCTTCACAGTCCTTTTGTGAGGTAGCCATTTCTGCCCTGTCATAGCCAGGCAAAGAGATACGAAGCCACCCAGTTTAACAAAATGCAGCATCACATAGACTAGGGGACCAGGGCATCCCATCTGATGATGTGAGGGGAGGAAGGAATGTATTTCTACTAAAATTTTTTTCCCTTAAAAAGCGAAAGGTCCTTTTTCTGTTGTCTGAAAAGTAACAACCTTAAGCAGAATCAGAAAAATAAATCCTAGGTATTTCAATGTTGATAACAACGGAGTTTGTAAAATTCTGAGGACTTCAGAAAATTATAGTTTCTTCTCAAGTCCTTTTATTTGTTATTGCTTTAGCCATATACATTTGTATTTTCTCTGAAATTTGGACATGTATCACATAACTTTTTTTATTTTAAGTTGTAGATTACAGACACAAAACCTTTATTTATTTTTATGTGGTGCTAAGGATCAAACCCAGTGCCTCACATGTGTTAAGCAAGTGTTGTACTGAACCACTGAGTACAACCCCAGCCCATGTTTTTGAGACAGTGATCTCTTGTTGCTCAGGCTAACCTTGAACTCCTGGGCTTGAACAATCCTCCTGCCTCAACCTCCAGAGTAATTGGAACTCTCTGGCCGTAACTGTCTCTTCTTTCATTTTTATTTATTTATTTATTATTTTGTGGTCTGGGAGTGGAACCTAAGGCTTTACACATACTAGGCAAGACTCTACCAATGAGTTACACCTCCAGTCGCAATGGCTTATCTTTTTTTTTTTTTTTTAAATACTGGGAGTTGAATTCAGCACTTTACCATTAAGCTACAACCTGTCATTTTTAGTTTTTATTTTGAGACAGGATCTCACTAAGATGCCAAGGCTGGCCTCAAACTTGTGATCCTCTTGCCTCAGCCTCCCAAATTACTGGGATTACAGGCATGAGTCACCACACCCGGCCCACAACTGTCTTTTTAGGCACTGCTCTACAACATACAATTTTGGTTATAAATTCTACAACCTTTAAAATTAGATAGCTACGTATCCATTTGCAATGACACTGTTTCTACACAAGCAATTTGTCACTTTAGGCTAAGGGAATATAAAAATTTTATAATTATTCATGACAAAATACACAGCTAGCGCAACTCTGAGATGAAAGCTGCCTGTAGCTAAGGAATAACGACTTGTATACTTCAATGTCTGGCTTGAAACAGGTGCTGCTGCTTCTTTTTTTTGGTACTGGGATTGAACCTAGAGGTGCTTTTGCCACAAACTAGATTCCCACTCTGTTTTATTTTGAGACAGGGTCTTGCTAAATTGCTGAGGCTGGCCTCAATCTTTCAATTCTCTTGCCTCAGCCTCCCAAGTCACTGGGATTATAGGTATGTACCAGTGCAACTGGCTCAGGTTTGAGAAATCCCTATGTACTTGATATTCTGAGCATGAATGTCATTGTCTTATATAG
This sequence comes from Marmota marmota marmota, assembly GCF_001458135.2. Classification (NCBI taxonomy): domain Eukaryota; kingdom Metazoa; phylum Chordata; class Mammalia; order Rodentia; family Sciuridae; genus Marmota; species Marmota marmota. Next base: position 22,408,556 of record NW_026000037.1, read on the forward strand.
CCGAAAGGGAGCAGAATGTCTTGGTTTAAAATGCTGCCTCCAAACTAAGTGAAGTGCACACCTCTCCATTTTTTTTTTTTTTTGTACTAGGAATTCAACCCAGGTGTGCTTTACCATTAAGCTACATCCACAGCCTTTTAAATTTGAGACAGGGTCTTATTAAGTCACTGAAGGCCTTGCTGAGTTGCTGGGGCTAGCCATGAACTTTTAATCCTCCTGCCAAATTGCTGGGATCACAGGTGCATACCACTCTGCACTGGGCTGTAGCGGGTGCCCATAATCCCAGTGACTCAAGAGCCTGAGGCAGGAGGAGCACAGGTCAAGCCAGCCTAGGCAACTCACTAAGATTTTATCTCAAAATAATAAGGGTCAGGGATGTAGCTCAGGCTACATCAGTGGAAGACTGCTTGCTAGCATGAGTAAGGCCCTGGATTCAATCCCTAGTACCTCAAGGGAAAAAAATTAAAAAAAAGCTGCCTCCTCCAGAGCCAGATAGTCTGAATTCAAATCCTACTTCCTCCACAACTAATTTTTCTCAGAATCAGTTTTCTCAAAATAGGAATAACAATAATAATTGCTGCCTGGGGTTGACAGAATTAAATGTGATGTGTGGATGTGTGTGTGTGTATGCCATGAAGTAGTACCTGGCTCATGTTAAAAATTTAATCATTCCATTATTTCCTAGGAGAGCAACTCCTAAGACAGCAAGGACTTGGCTATGCACTCAAGGCTTACAGCAGTGTTTACAAGAAACACAGGATTCAGCTAGGATATCAGACTCCTCTAACCTTTCAGGAAGGTAGACAATTCTGCCTCATTTTATAGAGGCAGAATCTCAGGATCAGTAAGCAAGAAAACCAAGTCACACTGCCACTAAGAGGCAGAGTTAGGACTTGGACTTCAAGGCCTAGGTCTTCTCACCAAGACACACGGAAGAATGAAACCGCCAATTAATATTCATTCGATTAAAAAAAAGTAGATTCTAGGGTACACTAAAAACTAATCTAATGGTTTACAGCAACTTGTCAACAAAAAGGGATCAGGGAAAAAACAACAACATTAAAACCTCAAGCCCAAAGACAACACCTCGGACATAACCCAGAATACTCTTAAATACCCACACAGGAGCCCTGTCATTTGAGTCCATAATGGATGTCACAGGTCTGAATTCTCACTACCTTATATGTAATTGTGGGCTGAGGGTTTAGGAAACATGTTAGATGAAGGACTATCCACAGAAAGCTAGCATTCATTAAGGTAAACAGGGCCCCAACGCTCTGCCTCTAGAGCCCCAGAATGCTAAGAATCAAGGAGAAGGGATGAAAACAGTCTCATTACACCAAATCACAGGAGGGAAAAGTCAAATGTCACTAGATGATGGCAATAATTCAGGTATTCCTTAACTGGTGATAACAGCTCCCCCACTGAACAATACAGGAGACTTTCAAAGCATTCTGGTGCAGATGAGTTAACATCTGCCTACAACTCACATGCAATCAATAATATGCAGCAAGCATGATGACAACTGATACCCAGTGTTTACATTTACCAATTTCCCCACACCCTTCCAAAATATAATTAATTTTTTTTTTTATTGTAGATGGGCAAAATACCTTTATTTATTTTTTTGTGGTGCTGAGGATTGAACTCAGTGCCTCATACGTGCAAGGCAAGCATTCTACCACTGAGCCACAACCCCAATCCCCCCAAATATAATTTGACATGGACAGAACCAACCAAAATCTTGTGGCTGTTTAGGCCAAGGCATTTCTCTGGTAGGTGGCTGAGCAAACAAATTGAAAATCTCATATGAGGCCCTGGGTTTGATCCTCAGCACCACATAAAGATAAATAAATAAAAAATAAAGGTATCATGTCCAGCTACAACTACAAAAATAAAATATTAGAGGCCAGGCACAGTGGTGCATACTTATAATCCCAACAGCTTGGGAGGCTGAGGCAGGAGGATCTCAAATCCAAAGCCAGCCTCAGCAAAAGCAAGGCATTAAGCAACTCAGTGAGACCCTGTCTCTAAACAAAATACAAAATAGGGCTGGGGATGGGGCACAGTTCAATCCCTGGTACCTGCCCCCCTGCCAAAAACCAACAACAAAAACATTAGAAAGCCAGTGTGGCGACACACCCCTGTAATTCCAACAGATGGTAAAGCTTAAATGGGAGGATCAAATTCAAAGTGAGCCTCAACAACTTAGTGAGATCTTGTCTCAAAACAAAAAATAAAAAGGGCTGGCAATGTGGTTCAGTAGTAAAGCAACCCTGAGTTCAATCCCTAGCGCGAAGAAAGAGAAAGAAAGAGAGAGAGAGAGAGAGAGAGAGAGAGCGAGAGAGAGAGAGCGAGCGCATTTCTTGGTCTAGGAGTGTGGCTCAGCAGTACAGCACTTGCCCAGAATATGAAAGGCCCTGGATTTACACCCCAGCATTGGGGGTGGGGGCAGCAGCGGCGGCATTTCTTTAAAAATGTATTTTATATATTTAAACCTAAAGAAAATATGACCAATCCATCTATTTCATTTATGCTCAATATATATTATCCACTCTCTTCACCTTTGCGCCTACTACTAGCTAATACTGAAGGCAGCCTCTTTTTTTTTTTTTTTTTTAGAATCGAGAATTAAATCCAGGGGTGCTTAATCACTGAGCCACATCCCCAGCTCCCTGTCACCTTTTAAAAATATTTTATTTACAGACAGGGCCTTGCTAAGTTGCTGAGGCTGACTTTGAACTTGTGATCCTCCTGCCTCAGCCTCCCAAGCCACTGGGATTACAGGTATTCTCCAGTGCCTGATATCAGCAACTGATATTTTACTTATCAACCATTATAAGCAAATATCAACTAAAGTACAGATAAAGAATATACATTGGACTAGGTGCTGATGATAAATAACATCAACTGTTAACTACCAATTTTATCAAAATGTTCTCTTTAGGTTTGAAACTCTTCCAATCCAATAAAGTAGACATCTCATTCCAATAAAGTTCTAGACTCAGCTCCAGGTACTAATAAGGATCAACAGATACTCTGATCACGAGGTGCTGTGAATTTTAGCAGCTTAGCCGTAAGTTTCTGAGAATACAGCTTCTGACACTGCAGAGCAATACCATTTTAATAGCACAGGCTAACCATCTATCTGACCAGCTAAAAACAAACTCTACTGAATGGCATAACCTATCTCTTCCAAAACTGACATGTGAAACTGCTCTTACCCTTCTCCAAATTTCATAAAAACTACCAATGATGGTACTTTGATCATAGTATGAGTTACTGTAGAGTTGATTCCTTTGCAATAAGTGGTCTCAGGCATAATAATTTTTGTTTGGTTAAAACATACATCAAACTCTTAATTAAAGCACACACTATGGCAACTCATCCAAGGCCTTTGGGCTGGGTCACTTGCAGTGCTAAGTTCCAGGGTCACTTACTTCAAAAGCCAGAGCAGTCATCTCCTTTTTCTGCTGTACATTCACTTTAGAATTATCAGTGAGAACACATGAGTTAAAACTGGTTTTCTACCACATGGAAGCAATATCCTTATTTCAACAAAAAGCAGGGGTAAATAATAGAATCCACTTTTTTACCTCTTAACCTTGCAAATGCCACTTCGTGATTCCTTCTTTGGTTCTGTGGATAACTGAGCAGTTCTCTGCTGGTCAGCTTACAATGCTACTTAGAAATTCCAACCAGCAGTGACTTCGTCTCTCTGAGCATGAGAGGCCAGTGGCATCTGTGTTTTCTCTTTCACAACACCTAACACTGTTGCCTATATATAGTACAGACAATAACAACAAATTGCTGATTATCACTAACGATCTTCTCGTAATTTAATAATCATTTAAGTTTGCATTAAAAAAAACCAACAAACTGCTGTGCTCAGTGGTGCATGCCTGTAATCCCAGCAGCTAGGAGGCTGAGGCAGGAATATAATGAGTTCAAAGTCAGCCTCAGCAACAGTGAAGCACTAAGCAACTCAGTGAGACCCTGTCTAAATAAAATACAGAATAGGACTGGGGATGTGGCTCAGTGGTCAAGTGGCCCTGAGTACAGTCCTGGTACAAAAAAAAAAACAACTTACACTTGTTTTGATTCCCCTGTGAACTGACTATGGAGTGACTCTGTGTATGTGATTGAATCACACCCTCAGATTCAAGAGGCACTTTTAAAAGCATCAATTCTCTTTTTTTCCATGTTTTTATTAGTGTATTAAATATAATAATGGGTTTCATTTTATGTAAGTAGCTATTCTTATCAACAATGTCAGCTCTATTCAGTCCAAACCAAGGGACAGTTTAATAATTAATTATTCACAGCAAAATGGATAGACAATGTGGATAATTCATTCTAAAAATTAGGTCAGCCACCACCTAAATGCACTTCTTGGTTCAATTTATATCAGTAACTGTCATCTTTGCTAAAACGCACCAGTAACTGGTGAGTTCTGTACCTGGCCTCAGGTGTCACTTATATCAGGTGGCTCAAGGCCTTCTTTTGACAGATTGTAAAATGTAAACTGCATTTGAGAAGAATTCTTTTTCCTTTTAGAATAAAGAGGCACTTCAAAAGTGACCCAATGGAGTGTTTATTTTCCTGGGTGGCAATTTATGAATTTAGGGATTAACAGTGATCACTTCTCATAAATTGTTAATGTTAACAAACAAGGCATCGAGACCAGTACTGAGACATCATGTAGGGATGCCCTGATTGACACGGTTGGCTGGACAGAGAGGCCTCTCTCCCTCCATGTGGATCCCTTATAAGGCTATTAAGCCCACTGAAAAATACAAACTATTGTCCTTCCAGAGCAGCTCCCATCTTCAGAGGACAGAGCCAAAGCTTTATGGTGACAATATAATTGCCAACTCTGCCAAATTCTGATGTGTAAAATCTGAGTGCAAACTCAGGCAAGCTGTCAAATCTCCGTGAACCTGCCATGGCAAAGGGCTATTTGTGAGCATTCAGAGAGTAACACATGGAAAGAACCTGGCAATCTTTTGGCACATAACTACAATTTGTTAAGTGTCTGCTAGTTCTAATACTACTACTATCCCTAAAAATAAAAGTAGAATTAGTTGGGCACAGTGGCTCACACCTGTAATCCCAGTGGCTCAGGAGGCTGAGGCAGGAGGATCATGAGTTCAAAGCCAGCCTCAGAAAAAGCGAGGCACCAGGCAACTCAGTGAGACCCTGTCTCTAAGTAAAACAAAAATAGGGCTGGGGATGTGGCTCAGTGGCTGAGTGCCTCTTGAGTTCAATCCTTGGTACCTAAAAAAAGTAGAATTATAAAAATAACAAAGGTCTGAGAGATCTGAGTTCTTATCATTTCTAGAAAAGTAAATACTCTCATAATATGATTTTATTAACTACCTTTTAGTCTAAAAGAATATATTATTATTATTATTACTATTATTTTTGGTACTGGGGATTGAACTCAGACACCAAGCTGGCAAGAAACAGTATATCATTAACATGGGATTATTATTTAAATGTCCTTGATGTTTCTACTCTTTGAAAGGCAATGACTTATAATGTATCATCCACTTTTTGAAACTTGTAACAATTCTATTCTAGCTGGGCATGGTGGTACACACCTGCCTGTGATCCCAGTAATTCAAGAGGTTAAGGCAAGAGGATCACAAACTCAAGGTGGGACCTGGCAATTTAGGGAGACACTATCTTAAAAAAAAAAAAAAAAACTAAAAGTGTCCTTATTTAAGGCTATACACTAAAAAGAAATTATACTTGATAAATAGACTATTACTGTGGACCTCTTGATGCCCACTGAATACTAAGAAAATACTCTGCCAAAGTAATTACATTTCAATAATCCAATTAAAATATCTAGAGAAGTCTAGAAGAGGAAAAAAAATCTACCTTCACCCAAATCTACATTTATCTTTTTGTTTGGGGTGGGGGGCACTAATGATTGAACCCATGGGGTGCTTTACCACTCAGCCACATCCCCAGCCCCCCCGCCCCGC
>NW_026000037.1:22414561-22502748 GCF_001458135.2 Marmota marmota marmota
TTTTTTTTTTTTTTTTTGGTGGTGCTGGAATTGAACCCAGGGCCTTGTGCACACAAGGCAAGCACTCCACCAACTGAGCCACATCCCCAGCCCTGCTTTAGGTCTCACTAAATTGCTGAGGCTGGTTTCAAACTTGCCATCCTCCTGCTTCAGCCTCTCAAATTGCTGAAAATTACAGGGATGCGCCACCACACCTGGCTACATTCACCTTTTAAAGACAACCCTCAAAACACGAACTCATAAAGATTTGAGAGTGAGGAAAAGGCAAAGAAAAAAAGGGTCTTTGCATTTTATTATTTAAAATCAAAACATCTGCTAAAATCAAGCCTTTCTCAGACAGAATAGGCTGTAGTTTCCTTTGTGACAGAGAGTCAGGTTGAAATTCAATTTAATAATTACATGATAGGCACTGATATAGCACCTAAGCTATAATTCTGGCCTACTTATGGAACTAGTCCAGAAAATAGATGAAAAACCCACATACATTCTGGTAACCATTCCAACTAATCATTTCTGTAAAATTTTGTCATACACATACATACACTGGTGCATGAATATTTTCCACCACAAAAGACAGATCTACCTAAATAATTACTTTTAAAAATTTATATATATATATATTAAAAATACACCGGGGGCTGGGGATGTGGCTCAAGTGGTAGAGCGCTCGCCTGGCATGCGTGCGGCCCGGGTTCGATCCTCAGCACCACATACAAACAAAGATGTTGTGTCTGCAGAGAATTAAAAAATAGATATTAAAAAATTCTCTCTCTCTCTCTCTCCCCCACTCTTTCTAAAAAAAAAAACACCGGGCTGGGGATATAGTTCAGTTGGTTGAGTGCTTGCCTTGCATGCACAAGGCCCTGGGTTCAGTCCCCAGCACCACAAAAAAAAAAAAAAAAGGAAAAAGCAACAACTACACATTTCACATCAACCTCGATTAAAGGAAAAAAACCTGAAATACAGTAGTTAAAACTTTTGATTTTTAGCCCACTCTTTCCTTTCTAATGTGAGCTATAATAAAATGCCAGATCTTTCTGGGCCTCAGTTCTTTCATTTGTAAAATGAAAACATTTGTCCCCCGCCTTCCTCACAGAGGGGTTGGCAGGCTCTGATGAGATGCAAAGCACTCTGAAAAACTCTCTTCCAAGTGTTAGTGTACTGTCATTAGTAGAAAAAAATGATTCTCATCCTGCTGATTATACAACCCAAACTCTCACAAGTGCTAGGCAAAGTTCTCACAGCTACATCTCCAGTCCCCACAATACTGCCAGCAGTAATATATTTTTTCCCAGAACTTTATTTAAAGTTCACAAAGAATTAAAATTATTTTCCAATCTGTGATGGGACTTTCAAGAAAAAAGTATCACCATAGCAAATTTAGAGCAAAATGTTCCAAAAATTTATAAAGATTAAAAGTATTATGAACAAGAACCAAAAATTGATCAGGAACTTCATCAACCTCTGAGTCAACTAATCCGAGAATTAAGACAACCTCTTTTGTCTTTAAAAGTGAATAATTAAGGGAACTGGGCATGTCGGTGCACATCTGTAATCCCAGTGACTCAGGAAGCTGAGGCAGGAGGATAGAAAGTTCAAGGCCAGTCTCAGCAATTTAATGAGGCCCTAAGCATCTTAACAAGAGCCTGTCTCAAATAAAAAGGGCTGGGGATGTGGCTTAGTGGTGAACTACCCCTGGGTTCAATCCCCTGTACTAATAAATAAGTATTAAGTAAATTTGGAAAGGGATTAAACTAGAAATGAAAATATAATGCTCCACTACCATCTAGGTCACTCTAGCGGGTTTATGAAAAATAAACTTGTCTTTGCACATTTAAGTTACTTTTAAAAAGATTAAATAGAAAAACTTCATGGAATAGAGAAATACAAGAAAACAAAATACACCTACACCAAAATTCAAACACAGGCTTAAAACCAAAACCAGCAACAAAATTCCACTTTAAATATGTCCAAGGTAATACTCACTGAAAACAGAAAGTCTGTATTGTCAGAGGAACAGCTACAACAAAGGAGGGGAGCTACTCTGTCTCTGGAATGAATTTTCTTCCTTCCAATTCCATTCCTTCTTCCTGTACCTAAGATGGAAATACAAGTGGAATGAATACACAAAATCCAGGTAGTACAGAGTCAGTTTTTTTGAGAAATTACAACACAACAGAGCAATTTCTGGAAAAAGAAAACAGCAGGAGAACAGGCTCTCCTTACATTTAAACATTTCAAACACTAAATACTATGCAGCAACAACAGTCCTATATCTTCAATCACCTCATCCTGAGCGTCATCACCATGGGAGGACACTGAGGATCAAAGGTTGCATTGCACTCCAACATGAGACACACATTAAAACTTCCCCCACCACCAATTTAGGTCAAAACTTGCTCTCAGGTCAGGAAATACCATTTCGAGATTCTGCAATGGTTTCTGAATATAAATATACTCTCAAATCCTCTGCAAAAAGTACCGAATAATTACTGAACAACGACGTGTCAGGGTCAGGGACCTAAAGGCAGACCATCCTGTTACACTAGAACAATATGGTAAGTGTTGGTAAGAGTCATTCATCCTCTTAGTCTTGCATAGATCTGTTCATAACCTCTTCACCAACTCTCCCCATTCTCCAGCAACAGAGAATTTAGCTATTCCCAAAGATGTAAACAGAAGGATCCAGGCCCCACCCACTCTATCCTAGGAGAGGGCAGTGAAAAAGGATAGGCCCAGAGGGATAAGGGTGAAGGAACATGGCAAAGAGAGGAAGGAGTTCAGATCAGGACAGGGAATGGAGGAGGGCAAGGAATGAAGGGCAAAATCCACAGCCCGAGAAGGAGAGACAGAAAACCCAAAGTGTGTAAGGTAGAGGGATAGTGGAAAGGGGGATGACGGGATGAATGTGGAAGGAGGAACTTCGGTGGGGTTGGAAAAAAAGGAGAAGAGGAAGAGAAAAGCGCGCGTGAAGAGAGTTAAGCAAGAAAAGAACGAAGACAGTGTGGGGAAAGGAGAGGCCGGAGCGGGGAGGGGCAAAGCAGGNCCGGGCTGCCCGGCTAGGCCAGAGAGAGCGGAGCACGCCGGGAACCGTAGTCCGGGCCGGGCGAGCGACGTTGTCCGAGGCGCTGCCGGCCCAGGTGCTGGGCTCGCGCGGCTGACCCAGGTGCTGCAGCCTGGCTGCCCGGCCCTCTCCCAGAAAACTGAGCTGCCAACGACTTTTGTCCTCAAACGCCCACGCTCACGTCACCTCACCTGACCCGACCGCAGCCTTCTAAAGCAGCCCGGAAGAAGCAGCTCAGACCAGTCTCAAATCAAGCCGATGACACCAGGACAGGCCCTCAGGATGCCAGCCACTCGCACCTGGCCTACCTAGACTCCTGATGCGCTGGATTAGGGCAGGCTTTCCCTGCAGCGCTCACTCCCATCACGAGTCCATCTCTTCCATCCCCTGAAACCCCAGCTAGAGATGACCTCAGTGGGATACCCACTGTACTGGATTATTCAGTAGGCCAACTAAGCACATTCTTCAGCACTAGCAGTGCAAGGCCCTCAAAAAGAACAGCATGCAAAAGAAAACAATTGGATTTGCAGTAAATAATTTTAATTCCAGATGTGTTTTGTTTATTCGTTTGTGTATGTGTGCCGAGGGTTGAACCCAGGGCCTGGTGCATGCTAAGTATGTGTTTATTGCTGAGCTACATTCCCAGCCACAGCATTTTATATTTTAAATTACAGATGGGATAGCACAAAAAGTTTCACTTCTGCCCTGTTTCCTCACCCTAACAGTTCCAAATAGATTGGGTCCTGTAGCAAAGACAAACCCTGTTTTAAAGCAATGTCTGCCTTGTTAAAAAAGTAATCAAGCACATAGACTGTTTTGTGGGGTTTTTTTGTTTTTTTGTTTTTTTGCTTTACTGTTGATGTATAAAGGCATCTTAACATGTTTGTCTTCAAAGACCAAAGAAAAGTATCTAGTAAAAAATGTAAATCATAACTAACAGTGAAGCTTTCCAGCAAAACCCTTCTGCTCTAGAATGCATAATGTATGTAAGGATAATAATATCTACTACTATAACCTTTTAGCATAATTACATGTAGGCAACAAAACCCAGGGCAACTCTGTGTCTGGTGCCTCTTAGACACAGAACTTTCAAAGAGAACCTAAGAATGACAGAGAGGAAGCAAGAGACACCTATGCTTTATGAAATGGGAGGTGACTTTTTTTTCTCCCCACATTTTTAAATTATTGCATGATAGTTATACATATTGATGGAATTTGTTGTTACATGTTCATACATGCCCACAATACACAATATAACAATATAATTCCCAGCACCTTCTCCCTCCCTCCCCACCTATGGGAGCTGACTTCTAAAAAATTGATTTCTATAGCAGTATTCATAATTCCTGTTACATACTTGATGTGCTTATTGCTATTGAAGCTACATTGGTCAGTTTTTCACGTTCTGTCTGCCTGAAAAAGTACAAATTAGATGATCATATGGCCCAGAGCCAGAACACAGGAGGCAGAAAGCCAGAGGCCAATATTTTGTTCCTTGAATAAGAAGTCCAAAACTTGATTTAAAATAATCAAAATAAATTTCACATAGTGAAGGTCTTTCCAGCTGAAAGTCTTAAAACATGGCATCTGGAAAGAGGCCTTACTCTATTGCTCCCAGAGTGGTACTATATAGTTATTAAACAGCCTACAAATAAGGGAGTTATTGCTCCCTGGTTATGAAGCTGCCAGGAGGTAAATAAAAGAACTAAGTTGGACTTGAAACCCTCCAAATTAAAACAAAAACAAACCTTGCTTTGAGCTGTTGGAAGGCATTTTATTGAGACTAGGATCCAGATGCTGCTGCTTTTTTTAACTTATGCTGAAAGGCAAAGCATTAGGACTTAGAAAAAGGTTACCCGAGGTCACCTTATGTCAGCAAGCAATAGTCTGAACTGATTAAAAAAAAAAGATGAAATTATGAACGGGGGAAGAAACCAGGGGCAATACATGCCATAAATATGGAAGAGGCTGTGAATTTTTTTCTCATTTCCTGTACATAATATAAAAACCTAATACATAGTAGGAGTACAATTATTTGAGGCTTGAATGAATAAATGAAGAAGGAAGTCCACACATAGCATGTAGGTAATATTTAGTTGGGAAGGGGGAATTTCAGAAAAGCCAAATGGCTCAAGCCCTCTGCATGATCCTGAAATGTCACCCCAATCCATTGTGAAACAGCTATAATACTTGTCATCAAAATAACCCAAAACAAATGATCTGCCTTCCTGATGTAAAAAATGCTCAGTAACTGTAAATTTTTGTATTAGGGTGTTCAGATTAGCATGAAGTGAGCCTGTACATGAACTTTACACATTCCTTTAGATTTGCACCTTGTATGAGCAATGAATTGTTGGACTAAAGAATTGCCAACCAGTAATAATGAAATCACATTTCACAGGGAATATTGATGAGTGATGTAGATTTTATCTGTCCCACTTTCCAAATTGACTAGTCTGGCCTTGGCCTCCATTTGTGTTCTGGCTTCCACAAACAGCAGACCAAGAGACTAATTTCCTCTGAAGGTAGCACCTGTCTCCTATGTGTCCTCTACCATGTCCACTTGGGCACTTGAAAGGGGTGATCAGTATTTATCTGACTAAAGTAAATCTTTGAATATATAGATTTATAAATACATAGATGTATACATGGAATAAATGTTTCAGAAATATGAAATAGTTTAAATACACTGACATGGTATACAGTGTTTTGTTTCTAATAGAGCTAAATAAACTACATTAGTCTAAGTAGATGTGCTTTTAAACTTTGTCACTTGGATACATGGTTTAACATCAAAAAGTTTCTAAACTTTTGTTAGTATTACCAAAGAAATAAATGAAACAAAATTGGAGAACTGAAGTCCCATATTCATGTGTTCTATAAATATTCTCTTAATGGCTACTCTGTACCAAGCATTTTGTATTGCTTTTTTTTTTTCTTCTTTTTAAATATAAAAACTCAGGTAGAATTCACAAATTTAAGTGTACAGCTTGACAAATTTTTATATTTACATGTAACCAGCATCTGATTTAATGTATTTCCAGCTCTTAATGTATTCCCTTATCTCCTCTCCCAGTTACCAATCCCCTGCTAAAAATACAATCTTTTTTTTTTTTTTTTCCCCAGTATTAAGAATTGGAGCTGAGGCCGGAATTGTAGCTCAGTGGTGGAGCGCTTGCCTCACACGCACATGAGGCCCCGGATTCGATCCTCAGCACCACATAAAAATAAAGAAAGAAAGAAAAAAAAAAAAAAGAATTGGACCCAGAGACTCTCTACCACTGAACTATATCCCCAGTCTTTTTTATTTTTTGAGACAGAGTCTCACTAATGTGCCCAGACTGGCTTTGAACTGGTGATGGTCCTGCCTTCCCCTCCTACCTCCGCCCCCACCCCAGTTACTGGGATTACAGACATGTGCCACCGCAGCACCTGGCAATAACCTTATTCTCTCATGGTATTTTGCAAGCTCAGTGAGGGGACTGGGACAGAAAGTAAGACAGATATGCTTCCTTCATACACATTAAGTGTAGATCTGACCTAACTTTTCTATTACATAAATGAACATACCATAGTCAATCCCACCATCGTGTATATCTACAAGATGCTAATTAAAATAAATAACTAAAGGTAAATAGTAGAAAGCTCTGTAGAGTAGAGGGAAGGGAATGGCGGAGAGAGAGAGGAAGGAAAAGGGGAAATGCTGGGGACTGAAGGGAACCAGTATATATATTATATAAATATAAATTATATCTATAAATTATATAAAATAAATTTTATTTAGTTCATCCTGATATTACTGTGGTTAATGATGGCTGTTTTATCCATGAGGGTCCAGTCAGGAAAAAAGGCATTTCCAAGATAGCAATGTACCTTTACTTGTCTAGCCCCGGGGCTGTGGCACCTATTCATCTCTCTGCCATAATCTTACCTGCAGAGAATTTAATCCTTCTGGCTTTCTAGAGAATATCACTCTGATCTATTACACTGGTACTTCTTGCCCAATAAACCCAATGAAACTTATATACATTAGAAAATCAGATATAACTTGGGGAAGAACTAGAGAATGAAGTCTACCAAATTATGCTATATCCAAGTACAAATATACCACAGTGGATCCTTCATACACATAATGATAGTGCACTAATTTTAATCATAATAATAATAATAACAGAAGAGAGATCATTAGAGTAGAGCAAATGAAGTGGGAGCGAGGAGAGGAAAAGTGAAGGTACTAGGGAAGGAGATTGATCAGATTATGTACATTCATGAATATGGCATGATGAATCCCACTATTATGTATAATTATTTTTTTTAAAGAGAGTGAGAGAGGGAGAGAATTTTTAATATTTATTTATTTTTTTAGTTATCGGCGGACACAACATCTTTGTTTGTATGTGGTGCTGAGGCTCGAACCCGGGCCGCATGCATGCCAGGCGAGCACGCTACCACTTGAGCCACATCCCCAGCCCCTATTATGTATAATTATAATGCACCAAAATTTTTAAAAAATAATGTAATAGGGCTGGAGTTGTAGCTCAGCAGTAGAGCCCTTGCCTCACACGTGTGAAGCTCTGGGTTTGATTCTCAGCACCACATATAAATGAGTAAATAAAATAAAGGTCTATCAACAACTAAAAATATTTTTAAAAAATAAAATATCAAATGTAGCCACTTGGGAGGCTAAGGCAGAAGGATTGCAAGTTTGAGGCTGGCCTGGCAATCTGTCTCAAAACAGAAGGGCTGGGAGGTAAAGTGTCCCTGAAAAAAAAAAAAACAACTAAAATAATGAAGTAGGGGTAACCCCAAAATGACCAAGCCTAGGAAGAACTACTACAGGGCTGATGCTGTGACCTCGTGGAGAGGATGATTAGAGAGTAGTGAGAGGTGAAGTGCTTGTCTTCTCCCATCTTCTGATCTTCCCCCAGCACCTCCCATTGGCCAAACCGAAGAGAAACTCAGGGATTGGGGCATTTGAGAGATAAGATACAGCTGCATATTCACAGGCTGAGCAACCCAGCACCAAACTGAGAAGGATGGAGTTGGCCTGAACAAGAACAGGTAAACAGGGCATAGCCATCACTTCAAGGTTACCCGAGGTGAGACTGCCTCTGGTCCTTCAGGGAATGTGCCAGGAGCAGCTCCTAGACTTAGTTGAAACCTTAGAAGTTCTGGGCCTTTTCCCAATAATACTGAAAGCTGTCGCTGTCCCTGGACTACCTGGCAGCTTGGGGCTTGCTGAGCTCCTGGATTTCTGGCTTTTAAAACTGCAGCGATGATGACATACCAGTGTGGAGAGCAGAGTTGTGTTATGCTTTTTCTCCCCCTGCCTTCTCTCTCAGTACTGGGAATTGAACCCAGGGGTGCTATACTGCTGAGTTAAATCCCCAACCTACCCCAGTTTTTTTTTTTTTTTTTTAAATTCTGTGATAGGGCCTAAGTTATGGAGGCTGGCCTCAAAGTTGCAATCCTCCTGCTTCAGCCTCCCAAGTCCCCAGTCGCTGGGACTACAGGCATGTACCACTGTGCCACACTTATGCTTTCTGTTCTTAGCCCTCTCTGAGGTTAGTGGGCCACATTCCAATAGCTGATGCCTGAGAGCTGTTGTGAGGACTTTTGTTAGGATAGTGAGTTTCTCAGAGATAGAAAAAAGATAGCAAAAGAGTGGGGTGTGTTTTTGTTGTTGTTTTGTTTTGTCTTTTGTTTTTTAGTACCAGGGATTGAACTCAGGGACACTCAACCACTGAGCCACATCCCCAGCCCTATTTTGTATTTTATTTAGAGACAGGGTCTCACTGAGTTGCTTAGCACCTTGCTTTTGCTGAGGCTGGATTTGAACTTTCGATCCTCCTATCTCAGCCTTCCGAGCTGTTGGGATTATAGGCAAAAGAGTGCTTTTTTTCCTCCCTGTTCTAATAGGAGACATTGATGTGCAGACATGATAGGGTAACCATGAGACTGAACAAGACAACTGACATCTAACCCCGAAAGGAAAGACAGGGGCTGGTAGGGTGTGGCTCAGAGGGAGAGTGCTTGTCTAGCATGTTTGAGGCACTGGGTTCCATGCTCAGCACCACTACAACTACAAGCACTGATGCGTACAGAGGCAGATTTCCGTCTGTTTGGGGGCTGCTCAGGGATGACAAAATAACAATAGAGCAATCGAAACTATGGAATACTGAGAGTGACATCAAGGCAAAGGAAAAGGGACTATTTGTCTGACAGTATCAAGACTCCTTGTTCAATAACCCCCTAAATTTCCCCCACGCTTGCCAGGATTTATGATGATGTTCCTGTCAATGAAATGCAGCTGGCTTCCTGAAGGTCAGAGTATGAAAGTCCTCAGACCTACAGCACGGGGCTCGCAGGTGTTTGACTGGGAGAGTAAATGAGTGAGTCCCAAGTGCTAAACATGTCATGAATATAAGATCTCACACTGAGGTAGGTCCTGTGGTTCCACCTACTTGGGAAGTTGAGGAGGGAGGTTCATTTGAGCCCAGGAGTTTAAGGCCAGCCTGGGCAACATAGTAAGGCCCATCTCAAACAAACTGACAAAACATGTCATGAATACGCCCTCGTTTCTCAGGGCACGAATTCTTATTTTATATTTTGAGATGGGGTCTTGCTCTGTTGCCCAAGCTGACTGTGAACTCCTAGGTTCAAGTGATTCTCTTGCTCAGCCTGCTGGGATTACAGATGTGTGCTGCCATGCGCATCAAGGTTTTGTTTGTTTGTTTTTTGGACCTAGAAAACCTATTCTGTAGTGGAGGGTGCAGCTCCATTGCACAGCACTTGCCTGGTATGTATGCCACTCTGGGTGTGATTCTCAGCCCCCCTACCCACACCCCAAAATCTCATAATTAGTTTAAACAGTGGAAAGAGCCGTCCCTCCAAAGCAGAGTCTGTCAGCTGACATAGGCAGGTGCTGGTGCCGCCTTGAGAGGACACAGAGGAACACACCCCTGCCCCTCTCCCTCCCTGTGCTTGAGGTTGGCCCACCCCACTCTCCACTGCAAGGCTAGTCCTGAGCCTCAGGCCTGACATCTCATCCTCCTAGTCCCAGTGACTGGCTCTGGCATGACCCTATGACCCAAATTCAGGCCAAAGAAAGTTGCTGAGCAAGTCATGTCTGGCTTTTCCCCTGGCACTGCTGGCCTGTGACTTGCCACCACATGGCACATGACCCAGGAGGAGCTGGGGAGAAACCAGGTTGATTATGTTGTTGGAGCCTCTGAAACAGTCTATGCCTGCAGGTAGAATTCCCAGACTCATGACTTACGTGGGTCAATAGATTCTATCATTTAGAGTCAGGCATGGAGGTATGCATCTGCAGCCCTGGATACCTGGGAAAGTGAGGTAGGAGGATCTCTTGAGCCCCAGGAGTTTGAGACCAGCCTGGGCATTATAGTGAGATTACCATCTCAAATGAAACAAAACATCAACAACAACAACAAAAAAAAAACCAGATCATGCTGGGCATGGTGGCACACATCCATAATCCAAGTGGCTCAGGAGGCTAAGGCAAGAGGATCACAAGTTCAAAGCCAGCCTTAGCAACTTAGCAGGGCACTAAGCAACTCAGTGAGACCTTGGGGCTGGGGATGTGGCTCAGTTCTTGAGTGCCCCTGAATTCAATCCCCTGTACCCCCAAACAACAAACAAACAAAAAAGAATCATGTCTTTTTAAAATTTTTATTTATTTTTGGTTTTTGGCAGTACTGGGGATTGAATTCAGGGCCTGTCAC
Source organism: Marmota marmota marmota (assembly GCF_001458135.2). Lineage (NCBI taxonomy): Eukaryota > Metazoa > Chordata > Mammalia > Rodentia > Sciuridae > Marmota > Marmota marmota. Next base: position 22,425,371 of record NW_026000037.1, read on the forward strand.
ATGCTAGGTAAGTACTCTATTATTGAGCCACATCCCAAGCCCTTTTTGTTATTTATTATTTTGAGACAGGGTCTTGCTGAGCTAAGGCTCTCACTAAGTTGCTGAGGCTGACCTCAAGCTTGTGAGACCTCCTGCTTCAGCCTCCTCAGTTTCTGGGATTTACAGGTGTGTGCTGCTGCACTCAGGAAAATTATATCTTTTATTAAGCAAACAAACTATAGTATCCTCAAATAATTTGAATGTCACCTCTGCTACCGTTGAAGGAGTTGCAGAACTAGAACTCTCCAAGTCTAAAGTTGAGGGAGTACATTAGAGAAAAGTTACTGTGTGTTCCTTAACTTCAGCTTCCAATCTCATAAAAATGGGAGATCCCTAAAAGAGTCAGAAGTGTTTGGTGTTTTTTGTTTTGGCTTTTGTGTGTGTGTGTTTGGTGCTGGGGATGGAACCAAGGGCTTGACACTGCTAGGCAAACACTCTGAGCTACATCACCAGCCAAGACATCACAAGATTTTTTTTTAATATTTATTTTTTAGTTGTAGTTGGACACAATACCTTTATTTTATTTACTTATTATTTTTTTTTTATGTGGTGCTGAGAATTGAACCCAGGGCCTCACACATGCGAGGCGAGCGCTCTGCCACTGAGCCACAACCCCATCCCCAGAGAAGATTTTTTAACAGTCACCCATTTTTCTGACCCCTTATTGTATCAGTCTCATTAAAGAATGGCTTTCTAGTTTCATCTGAGGATCCAGAATCACATTCCTTTTCCTCTAAAGAAGTGTGAATAAGAGGCAAAGTATAATGTTTTCTCCCTTCCCTAGAAGCCAGAGAGGGGAGAATGGATGTGGTTTCCAGTTAAGAAATATCTCACAGCCAGGTGGAGTGGAGCAAGCCTACAATCCCAGCCACTCAGGAGGCTGACAGGAGGATCACAAGTTTGAGGCCAGCCTCAGCCATTTACAGAGACCCTAAGCAAATTAGTGAGACTCTGTCTCAAAATAAAAAGGGCTAGGGCAGTAAAGAAACTTTGATTCAATCCTTAGTACCAAAAAATAAATAAAAAGAAGGAAGAAAAAAAGGAAAGGAGGGTATATGAACTGGGCATGGTAGGACATGCCTGTAATCCTGGCTACTTGGGAGGCTAAAGCAGAAGGATCAAAAGTTTGAGGCCAGCCTCCACAACTTAGAGACTGTGTGTTATGATTTGGATATAAGGTATCCCAAAACTTACCTGTGAGACAATGCAAGAATGTTCATAGATGAAATGATTAGATTATGAGAGTTGTCACCTAATGGTGGTTTAATACATTATATGGATTAATGGGTGATAACAGTAGGAAGATACTGTGTGGTTGGAGGAATCTAGTCACTGAGGACATATCTTTGGTATTTATATTTTGTCCCTGACAAGTGGAGTTCTCTCTCTGATTCCTAGCACCATGAACTACAAGTAAGGAAAAAAAAATTAATTACTCCCTGATTTTAGGCAAAGGGAGGGCAGAAAACTCATCTTGAAACTTTCCTCACCACATCCTTCCTACATGATGTTCTGCCTCACCTCATTCCCAAAGCCATGGGTTGACCATGGACTGAACCTCTGAAACTATAAGGCAAAATAAACTTTTCCTCCTCTAAATTGTTCTTGTCAGGTTTTTGGTGTCACACTGATGCAAAATTGACTTAAAAATCCTGTCTCAAAATAAAATTTGAAAAGAATGTATCTCAGTGACTGAGCATCCCTAAGTTCACTCCAGTTACCAATAAATAAATAAATAAATAAATAAATAGTTATACATTCGTCAGCTTTTCATTGCTATGACAAAATACCTGACATAACTTAAAAGGAGGAAAGGTTTATTTTGGCCCATAATTTCAGAGTTTTTGATCCATGGTTACTTGGTCACATCATTGTGGGCTTGTGGTTAGGCAGAACATCATGGCATAAGAGTGTTGGTAGAGCAGAGCTGCTCACCTCATGGTGGTGGGTAGCCAGGGAAGGGGCACAGGCTAAGATACATGCTTCGAGGACACACCCCCAGTGACTTACTTCCTCCAACTAGGCCCCATCCCCTGAAGTTTCCGCCACCATTCTAGCACCACAGGCTACAGACCAAGCCTTGACCCAGGGACTTTGGGGGACATTTTAGATCCAAACCAAAAGAGGGAATAAAGCCTCCAAGTATAACTACTTCTTTGAGTTTTATTCCTCTGTCAACTCCCCATATGTGTGTTATGAGTAAGAACTGTGCCTTTTCTCCTGTTTATGTGTCTTTTGTTATTTTAATCCACAGGTCCCCACACACTGAGCCCAAGAGAGGCAAGGAAAAGCTTTTCCTCCCTGCCACCTCTGAATTCACTCTACTCTCAGTCCTATGTATCCACAGGTTCCATATCCTCAAGGTCAACCAATCATGGGTCAACCAATTGCATAGAAAGTTGCATCTGCACTGAACACGTACAGACTTTGCCCTGTCATTATTCTCTAAATAATATAGTATAACAACTACTTACATAGTATTTACCTTGTATTCAGTATTATAGAGGTGATTTAGAGTCTACAGAAAGATGTATACAGTTTATATAAAAACAACACACTTTTAAATAAGGAACTGGGGCATCTGCAGATGTTGGTATCTTTGGGGGTCCTGGAACCAATCCTTGATGGATATCGAGGGACAACTGCACTGTGTTATAATGAGCTACCTTAGCTAACTATGTATATTTAGGGCCTATAAACTTAAATTATTATAGCAGACAATTACTTCTAAAATTCTCATAACAAAGTGACACTTAAGATATTTTAGGAAGGGCTGGGGTTGTGGCTCAAGTGGTAGCGTGCTCGCCTGGCATGCGCGAGGCACTGGATTCGATCCTTAGCACCATAAAAAAAAAGTAAAATAAAGATATTGTGTCCACCTAAAAACTAAAAAATAAATATTTAAAAAAAAAAGATATTTTAGGAATCTTGGGGCTGGGGCTGTAGCTCAGTGGCAAAGCGCTACGCCTAGCATACGTGAGGCACTGGGTTTGATCCTCAGCACCACATAAAAGTAAACAAATAAAATAAAGATGTGCTCCATCTACAACTACAAAAAAAAAAAGATATTTTAGGAATCTTGGTGATTGGGGGGGTACCTCAAGATATCCTAATTAAACATGTCTTCCAGTAATTGTAAAGGAAGTGGTTTTTATTGTTAGTTTGTTTATTTATTATAAGGCTGAGTTATATTCCACTGTATTTATATGATATGATAATGATTCACGAGTGCAGCCAGGTCTGTCTTTAAATGCTTATTATTTCCCAACAAACATGCAGTATTGCCAGGCTATAATGTAGCTCATTATAGAACACATACTTAGCACGAAGAACACATGATCCCCAGCATCCTCCCCCCACCAAAAAAAGAACCATACTTATTGTAGAGCTGTACAGTCCCTCAAAGATCTCTTCTGTAGTACCTGACCAAAAAGAAAGATGAGCACTATTGATGCACCTTATGGGTTGAAGATGTGGGAGGGGATATCACAATTAAAATGTAATACCTTTGGAGCCTAGAGCCGAGCACAGTGCCAGGTGCCTGTGGTCCTGAAAAACCAGCCTCTATCTCAGAGCAAAGCCTGTCCAAGGAAGGGACATGACCTTTGTCCTTGGAAAGACCCACAGAGCACTCCTAGACACATTCCCACCCTGCTAAGTTGTTTATCTACAAATAACAGGAGAGATCTGCTGTGCCAGGTGTCCCTGACTCAGTCAGGCTAGGTGAGGACCCATAGTAACCCCCTAGCAGCCACCAATCAGCATGAGACAGGGAAATACCTGGGAAGCCAGATGACCCTCCCAGTAGTTTATGGTGTTGGGAAACCATGTAGTTCAGCACGTACACCCCTCTTGGCTTAAACCAATCAATTCAAACGAATCCCCCTCTTGTAGTAACCAATCACCCCTACCCAACTTGTTCCCGCCAGTGAATGTGCTAATCATGTTTTAGAGTTGTTATTTGATTTTCCCGCGGTGTGTGATGATTTGCTAAGAGATGCTATGATGTATGTGGGGGTCCCTGCCTTCTCCAAAGAATGTATAAAACTGCTGCAAACCCTGGGCTCGGGGTCTCTCAGCGTCACCAGTTGCTGTGTGTGTGTGCGCGGAGGACCGAGCTAGCTCGAAATAAACACCTCTTTGCTGTTTACATGGATCTTGGGTCTCTGGTGGTCTTGGGGGTCCCGAATTCGAGCATAACAGCACAAAACTCCTAAAACCCTTTGGAATTCCTGAAACGATGATCTTTTGTTATCATAAAATGCCCCTTTCAGTTATACCTGAGTTTATGCTACAGAGGTGACTTCTGGTGGGTTCCCAGGTAGCTTCAGGAAGGGCCTAGTTGCCAGAGGAACCAACCATGAGATTAAAGAGTTGGAACTTTCTGCCTCACTGGGACTCCCAGCCAATGATTTAACCAATCATGCCTGTGTCACCTCCATTAAACCCCTGAACAACGGGGAGTTCTGAGAGTTTCCAGTCTGGTGACCACACTGAGGTCTGGGAGGGGGATTCTTGGGAGGGGGACAGAAGCTCCACATCCCTTTCCCCACATCTTGCCCTATACATTTGTTCCTTTTGGCTCTTCCTGAATTGTACCCTTTGAAGTAAACCAGCAATGGAAATTAGCAACTTTCCTCAGTTCTACAAGTGCAGCCAGGTCTGCATTCTAGAGAATCATTGAACCCAAGAAAGGGTTTTGTGGGAACCCCTGATTTCTAGTGGGAACTTGCGGACGCAGTGGCACTGGTACATGACTGTAATCCCAGCGGCTCAGGAGGCTGAGGCAGGAGGATTGTGAGTTCAAAGCCAGCCTCAGCAAAGGCGAGGCACTAAGCAACTCAGTGAGACCCTGTCTCTAAATAAAATACAAAATATGCAAAATAGGCCTGGGGATGTGGCTCAGTGGTTGACTGCCCCGGAGTTCAATCCCTGGTCCCCCACCCCTACCCCAGCACTTCCCCCACAAAAAAAAAGTACCGGGGGACTTGTTACTGATGCCTGGAGGAAGTCCTGTAGGAGTGAGGCCTTAAACCATGGGGAATGGGCTAACTCAAGGTGCTTTGCATCACAATTGAATTGAATTGCAGACCACCCAGTTGGTGTCCAAGAGAATCTGAGAATTGGTGGTAGAACCACAGAAGCAGGACTTCCCCTGGCTCCAGAGACATTCGTGGAGAAGGAGCCTGGGCAGCCATGCCCGCTGAGCATACCTGAAGCATGTTATGTATTTAAGACCTGGAGAACAAATGTTTAATCAAAGGGAGAGAAAAGGAGGAATACTGGAGAAAGATACTGAGCAAATTATATTGCTATATCATGTGCATGTAATTATAATGCACCAATAAAAATACGGAAAGAAGGCCAGGTGAGGTGGCACATGCCTGTAATCCCAGTGGCTCCGGAGGCTGAGACAGGAGGATCACAACTTCAAAGCCAGTCTCAGCAATGGCGAGGCGCTAAGCAACTCAGTGAGACCCTGCCTCTAAATAGAATACAAAATAGGGCTGGGGATGTGGCTCAGTGGTCGAGTGGCCCTGAGTTCAATCCTTTGTACCAAAAAGAAAAGAAAAATAGAAACAAGAAAGAACAATAACCAAAGAGATGCTTATTCAAAATAAGTATTATTGAAGTACCTTGCAAAATGAGGACATTCTATAATATTCCTGTAAAACTTGTGAGACATTTTCCAAGAATTCTGATTTGAAATAATTGATCTGAGCCCGTCACTTTGAAATTAGTCTTTATAATTTTGTTTCTTCTTTTTTACATATTCATAACAATAAAGTACAGTTTGACATATTACACATACATGGAGTATAACATATTCTAATTAGGATCACATTCTTGTGGTTGTATGTGGTGTGGAGATTCCTTGTGATGTATTCACATATGAACATAGGAAAGTTATGCTTGATTCATTCTACTGTCTCCTATTCCCTTCCCCCCTCCCTTTCCTTCATTTTACTTTGTCTAATCCATTGAACTTCTATTCTTCCCCTTCCCTCCTTGTGTGTTAGCATTCAAAATCAGTCTTAAATGACAGGAGGGGTCTGGCTTCTTAACCTCATTTTGAGTTGGTCAAATATAAACATTTATTTTTTTAGACACAGTGGTGCACACCTGTAATCCCAGTGGCTAAGGAGGCTAAAGCAGAAGAATGGCAAGTTCAAAGTTAGCCTCAGCAACTTGGCAAGCCTAAGCAACCTAATGACATCCTGTCTGAAAATAAAACATAAAGGGGTTGGCCTTTGGTTGTGGCTCAGCGGTAGAGTGCTCGCCTAGCACGTACAAGGCACCTGGTTTGATCCTGAGCACCACATAAAAATAAATAAATAAATAAATAAATAAATAAATAAAATAAAGGTATTGTGTCCAACTACAAATAAAAAAATTAAATATATATATTTGGGGATATAGCTGAGTTGATAGAGTGCTTGCCTTGCATGCAAAAAGTCCTGGGTTCAATCCCCAGCACCACTAAATAAATAAGATAAAATAAAATATAAAAAAGGGCTAGGGATGTGGCTCAATGGTAAATGCCCCTGGGTTTAATCCCTGGCACCAGAAAAAAAAAAAAACGTATTTATTTTAAACAATACCAGTGCCTCAACTATTTTTCAGCCTTCTCTGAATTAGATGTAAAATTCCTCACACAAGCTTCATAGAGATAAATGTGTTAGTCAGAGAGAGGGTGAGCAGGTAGCAGGAAGGTGAAGGATACAATCTGCTAAAAACTATGCTGCTTCAGCTTGATGGCTTCAGACACTGGTTTTGCCAATGTAGGTGGTGCCATGGTTTAAATGAGTTTCACAAAGTTTGTGTGATGAAATTTAATCTCCCAATTCACATGTTAATGGCATTTGGAGGTGGCTCCTTTGGGAGGTATTTAGGATTAGATGGGATCCTGAGGGTGATACCTTCATGATGGTATAGTGGCTTTATTTTCATATTATTTTATTTTTTGGTACTAGGAATTTAACCCTAGGGGTGCTTTACCACTGAGCCACATTCCCAACCGTTTTTTATTTATTTATTTTTTAATTATTTTCTTTTTTTTTTTAGAGAGAGAGAGAGAGAATTTTAATATTTATTTTTTAGTTTTCGGCGTACACATCTTTGTTTGTATGTGGTGCTGAGGATTGAACCCGGGCCGCACGCATGCCAGGCGAGCACACTACCGCTTGAGCCACATCCCCAGCCCTTTATTTTTTATTTTGAGACAGAGTCTCACTAAGTTACTTAGAACCTTGCTAAATTGCTGAGGCTGACCTTGAACCTGTGATCCTCCTGCCTCAGCCATCAAGTAGCTGGGATTACCTGTGCTCAGCTACCATGCCCAGCTGGTCTAGTTATAAAAAGAGGAAGAAATGTGAAGTAGGATACTCATTGTGTCTCTCCATGTGATGTCCTCTGTCACGTCATGATGTTTTAAGAAGGCCCCCCTGCTAGAAGCCAACTCCTTGCTCTTGAACTCCCAGCCTCTGGAAATGTGATAAAGAAATATTTGCTGTTTAAGCCAGCCAGTCCGGTATTTTGTTATAGTAGTGCAATCTGCTAAGAATTTAGGAGATAAAGAAAAATGATCAGTCTTTTGTGAACTATGGAGAAGAGATGCTCATTCCAGACTTTTGATTCTTGATCCTGTCTAATTCCTCCAGTGTCATATTTTATTTATTTTTAATTTTTTAGTTATTGATGGACCTTTATTTCATTAATTTATATGTGGTGCTGAGAATCAAACCCAGTGCCTCACACAGGCTAGGCAAGTGCTTTACCACTGAGCCACAACCCCAGCCCTTTTTATTTTCTTATTTTGAGACAGGGTCTTGAACTTGCGATGCCCCTGCTCAGCCTCTGGGGTAGCTGCAATTACTGGTGTGCACCACTGTGCTTGGGTAGGCTTGTTCTTTTACTGAAAAACAAAGGGTGGAAGAGTCAAACTAGTTTGTGGGGGAAGCTGTACAAAGACAGTGAAGAAAGAAAAGAAAAGAAAAATGTCCTGTTTAAGTGGATCTTTATCCACTATAGTTTGGATCAGGCATGTCCCCAAAGATCCAAGTGTTCACGGTTTGCTTCCCAGCTTGGCACTAGGTGGTGGTGGATACTTTAAAAGGTGGGGTGCTAGTGGGAGGTCATGAGGTCATTAAGGTGTGTGCTTGAAGGGGACTGAGGGACTATGATCTCTTCTCTTTCTTTTGCTTCCCAGCCATGAAGTGAGCAGTTTTGCTCTACCCATGATGTGCTGCCTCAGGCCAGTCCTGGACTGAAACCTCTGAAACTGGGAGCCAAAATAAACCTTTTCTCTTTATAAGTTGATTGCCTCAGGTGTTATGGTTTAGATATGAGGTGCCCCCCAGAAGCTCATGTGTGGTGTTATGGGAGCCTTAATCTAATCCGTGCGTTAATCTGCTGATAGGAATTAACTAGGTGGTAACTGTAGGCAGGAAGGGTGTGACTGGAGGAGGTGGGTCACTGGGGGTGTGCCTTTGGGGTTTATATTTGTCCTTGTTGAGTGGATCTCACTCTCTCTCTTTCTCTGCTTCCTGTCTTGTCCTGAGCTGGTTTTCTTTCCCACACCCTTCCACCCTGATGTTCTGCCTCACCTCAGGCATAGAAAAATGGAGTTAGCCAGCAATGGACTAAGACTTCTGAAACTGTGAACCCCCAATAAACTTTTCCTCCTCTAACATTGTTCTTGTCAGGCCTTTTGGTCACAGTAGTGAAAAGGCTGACTGAAACACTCAGGTATTTTGTTATAGTAACAGAAATCTAACACAAGAGATAAAATGGAGGAATGTGGGAAACATGTTTTACCTTATGACCCTGTAAAAATGCAAAGCTCTGGAAACAGGGCTGAGCCAATGTTTATAGTAACACAGTGCTGGGCCCACAGTATCCAATAAATATTGGCCAGTCTGCACAGGAAAATACTGATGTTTGATAAACCAGGGTGTAAGGGGCTTACCAACAGAAATTAATTTTCTTATCATTACAGAGACTTAGAAGTAAAGTTCAAGGTCCCAGCTGATTTGGTTCTGTTTTTGGCATACCACTTTCTTGCTGTGTCCTCCCACAGTCACCTTTGGATCTGTGTGTTATATGTCTTCATCTCCTTTTCTTATAAGGGCTCTGGTTATTTTGGATTTAGCTTCACTATCTGACTTCATTTTACCCTTAAAACATTTTGATGGTGGAGATTGAATCCAGAGTCTCATGCAAGCTAACAACATACTTTGCCACAGAGTCACATCTCCAATCCCCTTTAATCATCTCTTAAAATTCTGTCTCTCAGTTGTGTATGGAGGCACCTACACATTCTGTATCACAGTTGATCCAGGAGGTAAGCCAGGAGGATGGCAAGTATGAGGTCAGCCTGGGCAACTTAGTGAGATGCTGCATCAATAAATGAATAGATAAATAAAAAGAGTCAGGGATTTGATTCAGTAGTTGAATGGCCATATGCAGTTTCATTGCGGGGGGGGGGGGGGCAGGAAGAGGGAGGGGAAGGGAGAAGGAGGGGGAGAGGGAGGGGGAAGGAGGGGAGGAAGAGGGAGGGGGAGAGGGAGGGAGAGGAGGAGGAGGAGGGAGGAGGAGGAGAAAAAGACCTATCTATCTACAGCACAAACATGTTGCAAGGTCCTGAGATTCAGCATGTGAATTTGGGTAGGGACACTATTCAGCCCAGAGCAACAAGAATAGCCGCAAACCAACAAATGAGGGTCCAGTATTTCAGTTAGAAGAAATGGCACCAGAATGGTTCCATGAAAGGACAAACCCTATTAGAGGTAGTGTTGTATAATCAAAAATATGACAGTCCTTTGTCCCTGGTTCTGGGAGGGACTTTTAAAACCACTGGATTTTCCTGAGTAATAGGATTGTCTTTGTTACACACAGGCCCCTTTGATCCCACTTGAGTTATGTTAATGACGTGAGATGACTCAGGGTGGGGGCTGATCAACAGGAAGGGCAGCCAAGGGTTTGGAGGGTTGGGGCTTTGAGCCAGCCAGACCTCTGCAGACAGGAGGAGGTGGAAATTCAGTTTAATCAGATGACCAACACTCAACCAGTCATGCCTGTTTGATGAGACCCTAATACGAACTCTGATGGTGAATCTCAGTGATGTGCCTGGAGGGTGATACATCCTGATTCCTCAGGAATCAGGACCTGGAATCTCTGTAATCAGAGTCATTTCTGGCTTCACCCTACGTGTCTCTTTATTCCACTCTTCTTCTTTTTTTTTTTTTTTCAATTTATTTATTTATTTTTAAGTTTTGGGCGGACACAACATCTTTGTACGTGGTGCTGAGGATCGAACCCGGGCCGCACGCATGCCAGGCAAGCGCGCTATCACTTGAGCCACATCCCCAGCCCCTATTCCACTCTTCTTGTTGTAGCCTTGTGACAAAATTGTAATCAGTATGTATAGTACTTTCTTGAGTTCTGTGAGTCACAGTGAATGATTGAACCTGAACAGAGGTTGCATGGGAGGACATCGCCCACATCTGCAACCTGTCATAGTTGAGGTGCCCTAGGGACCCTCTTGCAGCTGGCTTCTGGAATAGGGCAGCCTTGCTGAGGCCTTTATCCTAAAGCCTGTGGAATTTGGCACTAACCGCAGAGGAGAGTGTCAGAATTGAGTGGCAGCACACCAGATGGGATAAGAATATTAATTATTAATGGGCTGGGCATGTGGCTCAAGCGGTAAGCGCGCTCTCCTGGCATGCGTGCGGCCCGAGTTCGATCCTCAGCACCACATACAAACAAAGATGTTGTGTCCGCCAAAAAAAAAAACTAAGAAATAAATATTAAGAAATTCTCTCTCTCTTTAAAAAAAAAAAAAGAATATTAATTATTATTTTTTTTTTGGTACCAGGGATTGAACTCAGGGACACTTAAGCACTGCGCCACCTCCCCAGCCCTATTTTGTATTTTATTTAGAGACAGGATCTCACTGAGTTGTTTAATGCCTCGCTTTTGCTGAGGCTGGCTTTGAACTCGCAATCCTCCTATCTCAGCCTCCCAAGCTGCTGGGATGACAGGCATGTGCCACTGTGCCAGCCAGATGGTATAAGAATAAATGGTGACATTGGAAGGCTGTCAACTGTCACAAAGAATCAGAAGGATATATACACATACAGGTGAATTCCTGTTGGATGGAGTCAGCATATGACTTCTAGAGTTAGTATAACAGAAAACCCTCTGTCCTTCCCACCTTATCTTAGTACTGAAGGGACAGAGAGTTTTAGTTCTATGAACTTTCTTAATTTATCTGGGAAGTAATGACAGATATGACGTAAATCCAGTAACCTTGGGTCCTTAGCCAAACTACTCAAACTTGTAGGTGTCAGGTTTCTTTAGTTGTAACATCAGGATAAATGCCTACCTCAAATACCCATGAATAGTAGAATGGATAGATCTTTTATGGCCTGTTTTTACTGTGGATTAAAAAAAAATGCAATGAAAATGAAGACAGGTGCTGTGGCACATGCCTATAATCTCAACTGTTTGAGAGGCTGGGGCAGAAGGATCATAAGTTTGAGACCAACCTCAGCAACTTTGTGACATCCTGTCTCAAAAAAAAAAAAAAAAAAAAATCAAAAGGACCAGAGATGTAACTCAGAGGTAGAGTGCCCCTGGATTCACTTCTAGGTACTGCCAAAATAACAACACAGTAAAAAGCAATGAAAATGAATAATCTAAAACAGCATGCATACTTAGAAGGCTGAAGCAGGAGGATCACAAGTTCGAGGACAGCCTTGGAAACTTAGTGAAACCATCTCAAGATAAAATAAAAAGGGCAGATGATGTAGTTTGGCTTGCCTAGCATACGTGAGGCCCTGGATTCCATCCCTAGTTCTGGGGGAGCAATATGCTATCCTTAGTACCACTGTGCTTGAATTATATTAACCTAGAAAAATAAAATACATTTTAATCTCTTTATATTAAAGAAGCAGAAATTAAAAACAAACAAACAAACAAACAAAAAACCCAGCATGCCCCGGGCTAGGAGTATAACTGAAGGGTAGAGTGCTTGTGTGGCATCCCTCATCCCTGGGTCCATCCCCAACATTGCAAAACTAAGGAAATAAATAAATGAATAAACATGTACACTACAAACAAATCTCTCATAATAGTGAACATAAGTGGAAGACACCTCTTTGTGTGTGTATTTTATATATATATATATATGTGTGTGTGTGTGTGTGTGTGTGTATGCGTATACGTATAATAATAATAATTTTGATACTGGGGATTGAGCCTAGAGGCTTTACCACTGAACCACATTCCTAGCCCTTTTTAAATTTTTATTTTGAGACAGGCTCTCACTAAGTTGCTTAGGGGCCTAGATAAGTTGCTGAGGCTGGCCTCAAACTTGCCATCCTCCTGCCTTAGCCTCCCAAGTCATTGGAAATACAGGCATGGGAGCCACCACACCTGATAGATATATATTTTAAAAAACAGGCACATCAGATGTATGGGTGTTAAGATTCAGATATTCAGATGTGGTCATCCTTGGGGTGGCAACTGGGATTCCTGGCTGGGTGGGAGCACAAGGGGAGCTTCTGCAATGTTGATAATGTTTCATTTCTAGACCTGGGTATGAATGAAAATAGGAGTGTTCACTTGGTGAAAATCCACAGGTGTTATACTCAGGGTTTGTACATTTTTCTGTATGTACTTACTACTTCAAAAATAAGTGACCACCACACCATAGTGTGCATGCCTGTAATCCCAGTGATTTGGGAGGCTGAGGCAGGAGGATTGCAATTAAAAAAAAAAATTTTTTTTTTTTGGTAGTTGTATATGGTCAGCATGCCTTTATTTTATTTGTTTATTTTTATGTGGTGCTAAGAATCAAACCCAGTGCTTCCTACATGCTAGGCAAACACTCTGCCACTAAGCTACAGCCCCAGCCCCAGAAGATTGCAATTGTCTAGGCCATAAGCAACTGACACCCCGTTTCAAAATGAAAGATAAAGTCAGGCATGGTAGCGCACACTTGTAATCCCAGTGGCTCAGGAGGCTGAGACAGGTAGATTGTGAGTTAAAAACCAACCTCAGCAATGGTGAGGCACTGAGCAACTCACTGAGACCCTGTCTCTAATAAAATGCAAAAAAGGACTGGGGAGATGGCTCAGTGGTTGAGAGCCCCTGAGTTCAATCCCCAGGACCAAATAAATAAATAAAATAAAAATTGAAAAAAAAAAAAAAGGGCTGGTGGTATAGCTCAGTGTTAAAAGCTCCCTTGGGGACAATCCCCAATACAGTAATAATAATAACAATAATAAATAACCAAAAATATTAATGGAAAAAAACAATATTAGTCATATAACATTCAAATTAAAAATTCAGAGAGAGAGAATTTTTTAATATTTATTTTTTTTAAGTCTCGGTGGAAACAACATCTTTATTTTATTTTTATGTGGTACTGAGGATCTATCAAATTAAAAATTCAAATTAAAAGTTCAAACTATGGGGCTAGGTTGTGGCTCAGTGATAGAGCACTTGCCTAGTACGTGTGAGACACTGGATTTAATCCTCAGCACCACTGAAAAATAAATAAAATAAAGGTATTGTGTTTATCTACAAATAAAAAAACAAGTTTGAACTGTGAGGATTTGGAGATAACATATGTGAAGCACTTGATAGGTTTTAGCATAAGGTTATTTGTGGGGTCTCCTCTGGTCCTTAGATAAAAGGCTGAATGAATATGCAAATGAGCAAACTGGATAGGGAAAGAATAATCAGCATACAGTGAAGAGTGGAATGGAACAAGGAGAAAGAGCCCAGATTGGGGTTTACTTTTAGGTTCCTTCATTTATGAACAACTCACCTCTCTCAGCTTTGTCCTCTGATGAATAACCACCCAACAGGTGGTTGTCACCATGAAGTGACTCACATACAGACCCTCTCTGGGCACCTGACCCACCCTCACCTAGCAGATCTCAGCAGTCAGTTAGATGATGATGATGTGGAGGCCCCATATTCTTGCAGTCGGAAGCCTCATGCACTTGACCCATTCATGACTCTTGTCTGTGATAGGTACACATCGTCAACAGGCAGTTTAAAGACAGATCTTCTCTGGGTGCTGTACGCACAACTGCAATTCCAGCAACTTGGGAGGCTAAGGCAGGAGGATCAGAATCTTGAGGCCTGGGCAATTTGGTGAGAGTCTGTCTCAAAATAAAATAAAATAAAAGGGTATAGCTCAGTAGTAGGGTATTTGTCTAATAGGCATAAGGCCCCTGGGTTCAAACCCTAGTACAGCAAAAACAAAAACCAAATTCTCTGTAGACGTTAACCTCTAAACATTTGGTGATTGACACTTCCAATTTTGCTCTAGAAAGTTAACTTTCCAAGAAACGTTGCTCACAATTTACCTTCAAGGAAATCATTTGCAGTTCCAGCAGCCATGTTCTCCCATTAAGCTTATTGCTGGTAACAACGGTGCCAAGACAGTATGCCAAATACACTCTTCCTAAGTGACCTTAAAAAATTATGCTAATGGCAATTTTATGTCTCATGGAAACTGTTCCTGTGTATGACCTGCCAACAGGAGCTGATCCCAGCCTCTTCTGCCTCCATCCAACCTGGACATTCCAGGAAATTATATCCATGAAGAGATGCCTCTTAGCTGTACTGTTGTTCATTTAGAAGCTAGCTGTATAACCAAGTTCTGGTGGAAACATACTTTTAGTGTACATTAATGTGTCTGCTCACCACTTACTCATGCCCTGCTAGAAGGCAGACATAATGGCAGGTTGTTACTTCAACAACAATTTCTAACACTTAGTACTAGAGGGGAGGAGGAACAACCTCTTTGATACGCTGCGTACCTCTCATGTCACTTTGTACCTGCAAGACCCTAGTTTATTGTGTGTATAAGGCCCAAATAATACACTCAGAATACATAGATCAAAGACCAAGAATGAGTAAAAGTGTTCAAAGGTCGTGAGCTAGACAAAAGGGTTGTGGAGGAAGTATTATTTAAGTGGGATGCAAGTCACATGCCACATTCAGTCCTAGCAGACAGGTTCTTTGCAAGTAGGAAGGCCTCTTGATAGGTGAGTGACCTGAAGAAAGCTGAGCTTTCTAAGTATAAAGCAGCAAAGAATGGTGCTAAAAGTGGTCTTATGTTGTTGTCCAAGGAGTTTGAGAATAAATACTTCTGAAATTATTTTGGGAAAAAACTCCAGAGCTGGGTATGGTGATGCACACCTATAATCCCAGCTACACAGCAGGCTGAGGCAGGAAGATTACAAGTTTGAGGCCTACTAGGGTAAACTTGTGAGATCCCATCTCAAAATAAAATAAAAAAGGCTGAGGATGTAGCTCAGTGGTTAAACACTTCTGGGTTCAATCCCCAATACTGCAAAACAAATAAACAAAAAACAACAACAAAACCCCAAAACAAAACAAACAAACAAACAAAAACTTCACCAGAACTAGAAAAAAGACAATGCTAAAACTTACCGCAAAAAACCCTAATAGGGGGCTGGGGATGTGGCTCAAGCGGTAGCGCGCTCGCCTGGCATGCGTGCGGCCCGGGTTCGATCCTCAGCACCACATACAAACAAAGATGTTGTGTCCGCCGAAAACTAAAAAATAAATATTAAAAATTAAAAAAAAAAAAAACCCTAATAGTCAAAGCAGTCTTGACTAAAAAGAGCAAAGCAGGACCTGACTTCAAAACATGCTACAAAGCAATAGTAATCAAACCAGCATGGTACTGGCATTAAAACCAGATACATGTACAAATGAACACACATTGGAGAAAGGACAGTCTTTTTATTTTTAATTTTTTATTTATTTATAGTTTTTTGGTACCAGTGATTGAATCCAGGGGCATTTAAACACTGAGCCACATCCCCAGCCCTTTTGTGTATTTTTATTTAGAGAAAGAATCTTGCTGAGTTGTTTAGGGCCTTGGTAAATGGTTGAGGCTGTCTTTCAACTTGCAATCCTGCTGCTTCAGCCTCCCAAGCTGCTGGGAGTACACCACTGTGCCTGGGTATGATAGTCTTATTAATACATGATGCTGGGAAAATTGGGTATCCATATGCAGAAGAACGGAACTATATTCCTATCTCTTGCTGGTTATTAAAATGAATTCAAAATGGACTAGAGACTGAAACATAATGCCTGAAACTATAAAACCACTAAAAGCAAACATAGGGGAAATACTTAGGGGTGTTGGAATTTGTAAGGAGTTTTTGGACAAGACCCCAAAAAGCAAAGGAAACCAAAGCACAAATAGATAAATGGGATCATGTAAAACTAAAGTCTTTGGCACAGAAAAGGAAGCAATCAAAAGAGTGGAAACGTAGGGCTGGGGATGTGGCTCAAGCGGTAGCGCGCTCGCCTGGCATGCGTGCGGCCCAGGTTCGATCCTCAGCACCACATACAAACAAAGATGTTGTGTCCGCCGATAACTAAAAAACAAATATTAAAAATTCTCTGTCAAAAACAAACAAACAAACAAACAAACAAAAACAAAAGAGTGAAAGACAAATCTAGAGAACAATAGAAAATATTCACAAACTATATATCTGACAAGGAATTGGTACCCAGAATATATACAGAACTCCAAAAACTCAATAGCAAAGTACCAATAACTCATTTAAAAACTGGGCAATAGATCTAAAGAGATGTTTCTTAAAAGAAGACACACAAATGGCCAACAGGTACTTGAAAAAAAAATGTTCAAAATCACAAACATTAGGGAAATGCAAATCAAAACCATAGTGAGGGGCTGGGGTTGTAGCTCAGTGGTGGAGCGCATGCCTAGCCCATGTGGGCCACTGGGTTCAATCCTCAGCACCCCATAAAAATAAATCAGTAAAACAAAGGTATTGTGTCCATCTATACTATTAAACACACACACACACACACACATACACACACAGTGAGGACTAGGGGTATCGATAAATGGTAGAATACTTGCCTAACATGCACACAGGGTTTGGTATAGTAATGCTGTGAACCTGGGTTTGGTTCACAGCATTACCATACCAAACAAAACAAAATACAAAGAAACAAGCTGGGAGTGGTGGCACATGCCTATAATCCCAGAGGCTAGGGAGGCTGAGACAGGAGGATCGAAAGTTCAAAGCCAGCCTCAGCAACTTAGCAAGGCACTAAGCAACTCAGTGCGACCCTGTCTCTAAATAAAATACAAAATAGGGCTGGGATGTGGCTCAGTGGTCGAGTGCTCCCGAGTTCAATCACTGGTTGAACAACAACAATCTCAAAATACAAAGAAACAAAATCTAAATCTCCCTCAAAACACAATGAGATAACATCTCATCTCAGTAAGAATGACTATTATCAAAAATACTAAGGATACTAAATGTTGACAAGGATTTGGAGAAAAGGAAACCCTTCTTCCTTGCACACCATCAGTGGGAAGGTAAATTAGTTGAGCCATTATGGAAAAGCATATGGAAGTTCCTCAAAAAATTAAAATTAGAACTACCATATGATCCAGCAAGCTCTCTACTGGCTATCTATCCAAAGAAAATGAAATCAGTATGTCGAAGAGACATTGGCATTCCTATATTTATTGTAACACTGTTCACAATAGGCAAGAAATGAAGACAACCTAAGTGTCCATCAACTGATGAATGAATAAAGCAATGGAAAACTATCATTTGCAAAAGCATGGATGAAATTGGAATCACTATGTTAAGTGCAATAAGTCAGGTACAGAAAGGCAAGTACTGCCTGATCTTATTCATAATGTGGAATTTGAAAAAGTTGATCTCACAAAAGTTGAGAGTAGAATGGTGGTTAGCAGAGGCTGGGGAGAGTAGGAAGAGGGAGGGATGGAGAAATGTTGCTCTGTAGATACTAAGATACAGTTTGAAAAAAAGGAGCAGGAAGTTCTAGTAGGGTGACTATAGATAGTAATAACGTACCATTCATTTTGAAAAGATAGAAGAGCCCAGTGCAGTGGTGCATGTCTGTAATCCCAGCAACTCAGGAGACCGAGGCAGAAGGATCGCTAATTTAGTCAGCCTCAGCAACCTGGTGAGGCACTAAGCAATTTAGCTAGACTTTTGCCTCCACCAGCGCAGCCAAACTAGCAGGTTCTGGCGACGTGTGATGGGAGGTTAAAAAAAATAAAGATCAACATACGCAAATCTTGAAGATAAAACAGCTGAGACTGGGTGGAGCGCTGCTCTCTGATGGAGAAGCAGGTCTAAAGAGTTAAACCAGCAATCTTTATTATATATGTCTCTGAATCAGATTAAAGACTATGCAAGCTTTATTCTTTGTATTCATGAAAGTTACAGAGCAACAGCATGCAGCTATTTCCTCAGTTACATTCTACAGTTGCAATGTGCAATGTTAGGAGCATTGTGCAGCTCTCAAGAAAGTCCGTTGTTTAAAGTTACTAATTCCCAGTCAGATTCATGAGCAGGGGAACTGGGGAAACATTGTGGTTATCTCAGCAAGGAAGTTCCTTCATTCCCAGGAGCTGTGTGCTTGAGAATAAGGTCAAAGCTGATAAGACTCTAGCATGGAGGACATCTCCATAGCAACTGGGCATCCTATGCCTTTGTACAGAAACTTTCCCAGTCACCAAGTATGTCACAGCTTTGAAGTCATCAGGGACCCCAATCTCAGACACTGGTCTCCCAATCACTGTCACCACTCTCTACAACTTTGTCTCAAAATAAAAAATAAAAAGGTCTGGCGATGTAGCTCAATGATTAAGCACCCCTGGGTTCAATCTCCAGGAAGAAGAGGAAGGAGAAGGAGAAGGAGAAAGAGGAGGAGAAAGAGGAGGAGAAGCGGCTGGGGATGTGGCTCAAGCATACGGCCCGGGTTCGATCCTCAGCATCACATACAAACAAAGATGTTGTGTCCGCCCAGAACTAAAAATTAAAAAAAAGAGTAGGAGAGGAGGAAGAGGAAGAGAAAGAGGAGGAGGAGATGGAGAAAAGAGCTACTTGTAGTTTCAACTACTCAGGAGGCTGAGACAGGAGGATGGTAAATGTGAGGCCAGCCTTAGTAATTTAGAGACACTCTGCCTCAAACAAACAAACAATAATAACAACAAATCAGGATTGGGGGGGGGGAGTCTGGATCCCAGCAGCAGCCTGACCCTGCTCTCTGGATGAAAGGACAAAATGTCCCAGCACTGGATCCTAACAGCTGCCACCCAGGCCGGCCACCCTGATGGTGACCCCAGTTTTAACTCCAGACATGCTAAGGCAGAAGGGTTATGTCTGTGGAGCTGGTCCCTGGGAGGGTCCAGCAGTTCACCCGCTGCACCACGCCATGCAGGCAGCTGGAGATGAGTTCCAGACCCTTGCGACTTCTCGGATCTGTGAGCTCAGCTGCATGGGACCCCGGGTTCAGCTCAGCCAAGCCTCACTGAGGTTTCTGACAAACTTTTCCAAGGGAGTCCCAACTGGGACTGTCTTGTGATCTTCTTTGTCTTTGGGGCTGCCCTGTGTGCTGAGAATATCGACCAAGAGATGGAGCCACTGGGTGGACAAGTGCAGGGGCGGATGGTGGCCTACCTGGAGATGCAGCAGTGGGGGCTAGGAGCTGGAGGCTGACAAAAAGCTGGAGGAAGAAGTGGAGCAGGTACAGGAGCAACACCAGGTAGAGAAGCAGAACAATAAATAATAATAATAATAATAATAATAATAATAATAATAATAATGTTTGGGGCTGAGGTTGGGGCTCAGTGGCAGAGCACTCACCTATCACGCATGAGGCACTGGGTTCGATCCTCAGCACCACCTAAAAATAAAATAAAGGCATTGTTCCCACCTGCAACTAAAAAATCAATAAATGATTAAATAAATACATAAAATAAAATATATACTGTGAAAAGGGTGGGAATCCCATGATTCTGAGGAGGGACCTACTTTGGGGAGTAGGGGAAGGCCCAGGAAGTGGGGCAGGGACTCACTTCGGGGATTCACCATGGACACTTCTCAACGGTGCAAGCTGCTCCCCACTTCACTCCCTTGGGGGCTGCTCAAGGGTAGGTGGCCACGGGTGGTAGGGGGGTTTCTTTGACTCAGGGCTCTGGGACACCAAGCTGTTTTGCTTGTTACCTTCCCTGATCTTCTTCTCCTTGGCAGTCCTCCTGCCTGCTCCTGTCCTGCTGGGTCCAACACCCACCCTACCCTCTTTCTGGCTCCCTGCCGCTCCAGATTGCCTGTGATCTATTTTGTTTCCTTTTGTGTTTCTTTTTCTGTTTTGAGTGTCTTTCTTTGTAGGCCCGAAAATCTCTGTTCTGCTTCCAGGAACTCCAGGGTGAATCCCCTCCCGGGCCCCCTCTCTAAGGAAATGCATGCCTTGTTTTGGGGTGTTATTTGTTTTTGTTTTCCTTTACTTTCCCCCCACTTTATTTGGAGGGAATGGGAGGAAATGGGAACAGGGAGATGGAGTTTGTTTATTTTTTAAGCTCATTTCCAGGGGGCGGGAATTTAAAAAAAATATGTATGTGTCATGAATAAATTTGTTTTTGAAACCAAAAAATGGCTGGAGATGTAGCTCAGTGGTAGGCAGGTTTAATGCCCCATACCATCAAAAAAGAAAAAGAAAACCCAGAATTGTGCAATGTATATGTGTATTAAAACACAATAGCACGGTACTCCCTTTAATATATGATTTTTATGTTCTTTGTGTGTCAGTTAAAAGTTTAAATAAATGAGGGATGGGGATGTAGCTCACTGGTAGAGCACCACATGAGACTTTGGATTCTGTCCCTAGCACTACTTTTTTTTTTTTTCCTTAAAGGTAACAGAGGCAGGTGTGCTGGCAAATGCCTATAATTACAGTGACTTGGAAGGCTGAGGCAGGAGAATTGCAGTTTATTTTTTTAAAACTATACACTTTTAAAAATATACCTTTATTTTATTTGTTTATTTTTATGTCGTGCTGAGGATCGAACCCAGGGCTTTGCACATGCCAGGCGAGCGCTCTACCACTGAGCTACAACCCCAGCCCCAGGACAGTCACAATTTAATAAGACCCTGCCTCAAAAAAAAAGTAAAAAGGACTGAAGGGTTGCTGGGGCTGTAGCTCAGTGGCAGAGAACTTGCCTAGCACATGTGAGACACGGGGTTTGATCATTAGCATCACATAAAAATAAACAAATAAAGGCATGCTGTCCATATACAACTACAAAAAAAATTTAAAAATAAAAAGGGCTGAAGATGTAGCTCAATGGTAGAGCACCCTGGGTTCAATTCCCAATTTACCAAATAAATAATAAAAGAAATAGAAATATTTATAAAAGGACAGAAGGAAGCCACAAGTTTGGATATTGGCTTTATTTGTCATAATCATGTATACCTATATCTATTATATAAAGAAAATGTAGCACATGAGTTAAAACTTATCCAGTTCAAATTTATCATCATGACCAGCCCACGCCACAAAAGCATGACCAGCCAGGTCAGGAACACCCTCCAGGTCTTGGGACACCAGACCAGCACTTATTCTAATGTGTTAGAAGCTATCTTTCCAAAGAAACAGCATCTTCTATCCAAATACTAACCATCCTGGCTGTCTCCTCCTCTGGAGATGGCCCACGTTCTCTTTTGAATGTGCCTCTGCTTTCCTAAATAAGCCTCCCTTGTCTGTCTATGTCTCTGAAACAAAACAAAAAAACAGAGAGAGAGAGAGAGAGAGAGAGAGAGAGAGAGAGAGAAACAAAAGTAACTATTCTGAATGTTGTGATTAGAGATTTTCTGCATTGTAAGATTAGATCCCATAGGCACGGGTTGTAACACTAGGAAGGAAATCCAGACGTTCCTTTTAAAAATCTAGAAGGCTTTCATTTTCTTCTCCATTATCCGTAAAATCCCAGGTCCTAGGGCATTGGTGGAAAGAGCTTTTGAGGTCATTCCTACACCCATGTCCAGGACAAGATGCTTAAGCTCTACTGTCAGTTTTTGGAAATTGCTTCTTTGAAAAAAATAGGGGATGAGGAGGATGGAAAGATAAGCACAGCATAAATTTAATATGATTTAGGCCCAGTACAGTGGCACACACCTGTAATCCCAGCTACTCCTGGAGGCTAAGGCAAGAGGATCACAATTTTGAGGCCAACCTGGGCAATTTAACAAGCTCCAGTCTCAAAATAAAAATAAAATAAAATAAAAAGGGGCTGGGGATGTAACTCAGTGATAAAGCACCCTGGGTCAAAAATGATTTAGCCTCAAAGTACCCTGCTATTCCCAGAGTAAAATTTTATGACCTTTCACTAGCAAGAGACTGTTCTCTTTTCTACCTTCACAAATAGTTCTGAAAGCTAAAAATAGAGTAAACCATTAAATAAAATCTGAGAAAAATAACTATTTGTTTTGTGACTTTTAAAAAATAAGTTTTGTCAATATAAATTATATAGCATAAAATTCACCCTTCTATTTAAATTTTTAATTTATTTTTGCGGTGCTGGGGAATCAAACCAGGGGCTTGCACAGGTTAGGCAAGAGCTCTACCACTGATCTTCACCACCAATTCTCTTTCTTTCAAATTGTGCAATTCAGTGGTTTTCATATGTTAAGTTGTGCATCTACCACCACAAATAGTTTTAGATATTTTTTATCACTCCCAAAAGGAACTTCATGTCCTTTGGCACTTATCCTTCCTTCCTATAGGCTCTGATAACTACTTGGCAACTTTCTGTATGAATGGATTTGTCTTTTCTGGATAGTTCATCTAAATGGAATCATACAATATGTGATCTTTTGTACTTCATTCCATTTTTTTTTTTTTTGGTACTGGGGGATTGAACTCAAGGGTGCTCTACTACTGAGCTACATTCCCAGCCCTATTTTGTGTTTTATTTAAGAGACAGGGTTGTTTAGCGCCTGGCTTTTGCTGAGACTGGCTTTGAACTCGAAATCCTCTTGTCTCAGCCTCCCAAGCCGCTGGTATTACAGGCATGTGCCACGGTGCCTGGGTACTTCATTCGTTTTCATGGCTGATCCATTGTATGAACACACTACATTAAATTTCTCTATCCATCAATTGACAGACAGCATTATTTTTACATTTTGGCCATTATGAATAATGCTGCTATAAACATTTATGCACAAGTATATTTAGGGACATGAAAAGTGTGGGATATTTCATTTCTCTTGGCCACATATCTAGGAATGGAATTGCTGGGTCATATGGTAACTTTAAGTAAAACATCTTGAAGACCTGCCAGACTGTTTTCCAGAGTTCTCTCACCATTTTACATCCCCAGCAAGAGCATTAAGGGTTCCAATTGTTCCACATCCTCAACAACACTTATTATTGTCCATCTTTTTTATTACAGCAATCTTACTGAGCATGAAGTGGTACCTCGTTGTGGATCTGATTTGCCTTTCCCTAATATATTTTAATGTGCCATATGTATATCTTCTTGGAGAAATGTCTATTCAAACCTTTTAAATTGGTTTGCCTTTTTATTATGTTTATAAATTTTCTTTTTTTCCCCCACAAAAATGTCAAATCTTTTAATGTCATCCTTAAGTATTCTTTATATATTCTGGATACAAGTCAGATGACTTTCAAATATTTTCACCTATTCTGTGCATTGTATATGTTCTTTTTTTTTTTAGCTGGAAATGGTTTGGCACATCACTTTTTTTTCTGCAAAATGGAATTAGCTGCAGTTTAGGATTTGAGAAGCTATTTCTATCTCTTACCCTGAAGGGCAGGTAGAGTTGTGGGTACTTTACTCATTCAATTCCTGATGAAAAAGGAAATGGGACTTATGTAAGTGCATTCTTGCCTGGTTGATAAGCTACATTGTTTTTGTTTCTTTTTATTCTTAAAGGAAATAAAGGTGTGTAAGAGCCAATGTTAACATTAATTCTGGTAGTGGCCCATTAGGGGACTAGGGGTAGAATCTCTTTTTTTAAAAAAAATATTTGTTTTTTAGTTGTAGTTGGACACAATACCTTTATTTTATTTGTTTACTTTTATGTGGTGCTGAGGATTGAACCCAGGGCCTCACACATGTGAGGTGAGCACTCTACCACTGAGCCACAACCCCAGCCCCTAGGAGTAGAATCTTTTATGACCAGCTACGGATTTGGTTTTTCTATCATACGTCTTATCCAAATCCACACAAGAAGCTAATGAGAGTGGGTAGACTTCCCGTTTGTTTGATTGTCCTAACTGCTGCTATCAGTAAGGGTTGTTGATAACACATGACAAAAATCCTCTCTGGTTGCTTTAAGGAGATAAAACATTCTTTGGAGAGCTGTTGAAGTGATTTGGCTACAAGACTGTGGGGAAAGCACCACAGGTCCTTTAAGAACAGCAAGGCTGCCATTGACTAGACCCTAAAGATCATCTCACCATCACAAGTGCTGCTGGGTCTTGTGCCCCAGGAGACTGGAAGGTTTTTACCACCATTAGAGGCAGGCAGTTCTTGACCATTCCTGACTATTTGCACCTTGTAATGAACTGTAATGTACTGCAGATCCAGGATGATAGACTGCACTAGTTTGATCTCAGCTACTTGCTGTGGTGGAAACTTCTAGAGCTCTCCTATATCCAGGCCTCCCCTTCTGCCAGGGACATTAGAATATTATGCTTTTTGCCCCCTTGTAGTTAAGATGGAACAGTGAGCTGTGAATCAAAGTGACAAGTCTCATTTCTGGGCTAAATTGTTTCATTGAGTGAACTCCCTGCAGCAATTTATGCCCCTGTTCGTGGACAATGAGAGTCAGTTTGGTAGCTTCAGGATGGTTCCTGTCTGTCAGTCTGGGTCCCAAGGTCATTGAAGCAGAGCTTGGGACAACCTATGTTAGATACATGACATGAGTAAGGAGGAGGCTTGTGTGACTGAGCCACTGAGGTTGAAAAACCAGCCTTTACCTCAGAACAAAGCCTGTCCAAGGAAGGGACATCACCTTTGTCCTTGGAAAGACCCACAGAGCACTCCTTGGCACATTCCCACCCTGCTAAGTTGTTTATCTACAAATAACAGGAGAGATCTGCTGTGCCAGGTGTCCCTGACTCAGTCAGGCTAGGTGGGGATCCATAGCAACCCCCTAGCAGCCACCAGTCAGCATGAGACAGGGAAATACCTGGGATGCCAGATGACCCTCCCAGTAGTTTATGGTGGTTGATAACGTGTTGGGAAACCATGTAGTTCAGCACCTACACCCCTCTTGGCTTAAACCAATCAATTCAAACGAATCCCCCTCTTGTAGTAACCAATCACCCCTACCCAACTTGTTCCCGACAGTGAATGTGCTAATCATGTTTTAGAGTTATTATTTGATTTTCCCGCGGTGTGTGATGATTTGCAAGAGATGCTATGATGTATGTAGGGGTCCGTGCCTTCTCCAAAGAATGTATAAAATTGCTGCAAACCCTGGGCTCGGGGCCTCTCAGCGTCACCAGTTGCTGTGTGTGTGTGCGGAGGACCGAGCTAGCTCGAGATAAACACCTCTTTGCTGTTTACATCGATCTTGGTCTCTGGTGGTCTTTTGGGGGTCCCGAATTCGAGCATAACAAGTTTTTTTAGTTTTTTTGTTCCTGCAGAACAGTACAGCCTTCAGTTTATCCTAACAACATAAGGAAATAAAAATAACAAAAAACAATAGGCTGAGGGAGGCCAAAAGGAAGAAAGTTTAAGGTCTTCCTTGTCTTTAAAATGAGGGAATCTTCATTTTATTTTCCTTTGCTCATATTTGTATTCTGGGTCCAACCATATTTCCCCCATGGTCTATTCTTGGTTTTATGTTTAAATGGATTCAGATTTTACCTCCCATCCTTTTACCTTGAATTCTCTACTGGTGAGTTCTTTATTTTGAATCTTTATTGCCTGGCTAGATTTTGCTCTTGAGGAGCCTTTTAGCAGCCCACCTGCCAGCTGCTTTTTGACTGAATGAACATCTGGACTCTGTGTGAAATTCTTAAGTCAATCTTTCCCTTAGAATTTTTTTTTTGGGGGTATTTCTATTTATTTATTTTTTTGGCTGTATTTTTTCCATAGCTTTATTGAGGTAAAATTGAAGTATAATAAAATGCACATATTTGAAGTACACAATTTGATCAGTTTCAAAATGTATGTAACCAGAACAATCAATATAAAAATATTTCCATTACTTTTTAAAAATTTTGAAATCATGCAGACTATGTTTCCTGCATGACTTATTACATTAGAAATCAATCACTTTATGATATATAGAACCCTATCCCCACATGTCAACTATTTCAAAATTAAATGGCACACTTATAAATATCTCAGAGGTCAAGGAAAGAACCACAAGAATAGTAAATAAAAGGCACTTTGAACTAAGTGATAATAAAAGCTTAAAATATCAGGATATCTGGGATAAAACAGTACTCAGATGAACATTTATAACTTAAAAGTACTTGTATCAGAAAGAATAACAATCAAATTACTTGCAAATCATGTAGTAGGAAGAAAAAAAGAAGAGTATGAGCAGAAATATATGAACTAGATAAGAAATAATATAGCTAAAGTTGATAAAAATAAAACAAGTCTAATCAAGAAAAAAGCAAGAAAGGGCTGGGGTTTTAGCTCAGTGGTGGAGCGCTTGCCTCACATGTGTGGGGCACTGGGTTCGATCCTCAGTACCACATAAAAACAAATAAATAAAATAAAGGTATTAAAAAAAAGAAAAAAGAAAAAAGCAAGAATATGAAAATTAATATCAATGGAAAGAGAATTAGCAAAATAAGCCTACAGATGTTAAAAATATATTAAGGTAATATTACAATTGTAAGCCAGCATATGTGATAGCTTACTGGTCTATATTAGAGAAAGATCCATGCTCTGCTGAGAAGAAAGTGTATTCAGTCATTGATTGATGAAATATTCTATATGTATCTGTTAAGTCTAAATTATCAATTGTATTTTTTACTTAAAAACTTTTTTTTTTGAGGCTGGGGCTGTAGCTCAGTGGTAGAGCTCTTGCCTAGCATATAAAAATAAATAAAAATAAAATAAAGGTATTATGTTCATCTACAACCCAAAAAACATTTTTTTAGTTGTAATATGGACTCAATACTTTTATTTGTTTTTATGTGGTGTCAGGATTGAACCCAGTGCATCACATTTGGGAGGCAAGTGCTCTACCACTGAGTTACAACAAAATAGAAACATTATTTTTACTTCTATAGCTTCTTTATTTAGTTTTTGTTTGGAGGATCTATCCAGTGGTGAGAGAGGCATGTTAAAGTTACCCAATATTATTGTGTTGTGGTCTATTTGTTTCTTGAAATTGAGCAGGGTTTGTTTGATGTATGTGGATGCTTCATTGTTTGGGGCATAAATATTTATGATTGTTATGTCTTGTTGATGTATAATTCCCTAAAGCAGTATGAAATGGCCTTCTTTGTCCCTTCTGATTAACTTTGGCTTAAAGTTCACTTTATCTGATATGAGGATAGAAACCTTGGCTTGTTTATATGATCCACGAGAGTGATAGGTTTTTTCCCCCATCCTTTTGCCTTCAGTTTATGGATGTCTTTGCCTATGAGGTGACTTTCTTGGAGATAGTGTATTGTTGGGTCTTGTTTCTTTAATCCAATCTGCCAGGCGTCTTTTGATTGATGAGTTTAGGCCATTAATGTTCAAGGTTATTTTTTATTTTTTTGGTACTGGGGATTGAACTCAGGGTCACTCGGCCACTGGGCCACATCCCCAGCCCTATTTTTGTATTTTATTTAGACACAGGGTCTCACTGAGTTGCTTAGGGGCTCGCTAAGTTGTTGAGGCTGGCTTTGAACTCATGATCCTCCTATCTCAGCTTCCTGAGCTGCTGGGATTACAGGCACATGCCACCATACCCAGCTCAAGGATATTATTGAGATATGATTTGTATTCCCCATCATTTGGGTTTAATTCTAGTTTTTAATTTGAATTAGTTTCTCTTTTGACTGACTATTCCTTTAGTATGGTTCCTCCCTTTAGACTGGCTTTCACTTTTTTTTTTTTTCCATTTCATCTTCATGGAATATTTTGTTGAGAATGTTCTGTAGTGCAGGCTTTCTAGTTGCAAATTCTTTTAACTTTTGTTTATCATGGAAGGTTTTTATTTAATCTTCAAATCTGAAGCTTAATTTTGCTGGCTATAGGATTCTTGGTTGGCATACATTTTATTTCAGAGCTTGATATATGTTATTCCAGGACCTCCTAGCTTTGAGGGTCTGGGTTGAGAAATCAGCTGAGATCTGAACTGGTTTCCCCCTTAATGTAATCTGATATTTTTCTCTTGCAGCCTTTAAAATTCTATCCTTATTCTGTATGTTAGGCATTTTCATTATAATATGCTTTGGTGTGGGCCTGTTGTAATTTTGTACATTTGGGGTCCTATAAGTTTATTATATTGATTTTTCATTTCATTCTTTAGGTTTGGAAATTTTTCTGATATTATTTCATTGAAAAGATTATGCATTCCTTTGGTTTGTATCTCCATTCCTTCATCCATCCTGATAAATATTGAATTTAGTCTTTTCATGTTATTCCATAGTTCTTGGAAGTTCTGTTCATGGTTTATTAACATCTTCTCTCTGCGGTCAACTCTATTTTTAAGAGTATGTATTTTGTCTTCATTGCCTGAGGTTCTGTTTTCCAAGTGGTCTAATCTGTTGGTGATGCTTTCTATTAAATTTTAATTTAGTTTATTGTTTCCTTCATTTTGAGGATTTCTGCTTTTTTTTTTTCAGAATCCCTGCTTTTTTATTGAAGTGATTTTTCACTTCCTGTATTTTTTCTCTGATTTCATTTCCTATACTATCTTTTACTTCGCAGATAAGTTTAACTGTGTACATTCTAAATTCCTTCTCTGACATTTCTTCCACTGTGGATTCTGTTCTTGGAGTATCTTGGTTTGTTTGGGGAGATTTGTTCCCTTGCTTTTTCATGTTGTTTGTGTATCTACCCATCTTAACAGTATGGATCTGAGGCAGTAGAGTTTCTGTCCTATGGATTTATAGTGTCCATGAAGGTTTACAGCACTTAACTGTTTAGGGAAAGACAAATAATAACAACAACCAATGCAAACAATTTACATCATTAAACCAAATATATTTAGGAGTCAAATTGCTGGAGCATATTACCAGACTGTTCTCTAGAGTGACTGCACCATTTTACATTCCCATCTGCGAGTATGAGGATTCCACTTTCTCCAGTGTGGTCAACATTTACTGTCATATTTTATATTAAGGTCATCCTAAAAGGTGTGAATTGGTATCTTATTGTGGTGCCAATTTACATATAACTAATTATCAGAGCATCTTTTCATGCACTTACTGGCCATTCATATATCTGCTTTGAATAATGTTTATTCAAATTCTTTGTTCATTAAAGAAATTGGGTAATCTTATTATTGAATTGTAAGAAGTCTTCAAATATTCTGGATACACTTACTGTGGCACATGCCTGTAATCTTTACTCTAGAGGCTGAAGCAAGTTCAAGGCCACTCTGGGCAATTTAGAGAGAACCTCAAAACATGAAAGGACTAAATATATAGCTCAGTGAGAGAGTGCCCTGGGTTCAATATGCAGTTCTGTTAAAAAAATTCTACATACAAGTTTCTTAGTAGATAAAGATTTGTATTATATTCTCCCATTCTTTTCACTTTCTTTGTTCTTTGTCTGTGACACTGAGGATTGAACCCAGGCCCTCATGCATGCTGGGCAAGCACTCTCCCACTGAGCTACAT
Source organism: Marmota marmota marmota (assembly GCF_001458135.2). NCBI lineage: Eukaryota > Metazoa > Chordata > Mammalia > Rodentia > Sciuridae > Marmota > Marmota marmota. The sequence continues at coordinate 22,455,095 of NW_026000037.1, forward strand.
CCCCAGAACCCTTCACTTTCTTGATAGTCTTGTTTGAAGCATTAAAGTTTTAAATTTTGATAAAGTCCAGTTTATTAATTTTTCTTTTATCATTTTTGCATTTGGTGTGTATTATCTAGGAAAATATTGCTCAACTCAATACACTATGGTTTCTTCTAGGAGTTCTGTAATTTTAGCTCTCACACAGACGTTTTTGATACATTTCTTTTTTCTTTTTTTTTTGATATTGGGGATTGAACCCAGGGGACATTTAATTACTGAGCCACATCCCAGCCCTTTTTATTTTTTTGAGGCAGGGTCTTGCTAAGTAATTAGGGCTTTGCTAATTTACTGGGGCTGGTCTCCAACTCCATCCTCCTGCTGCAGATTTCCAAGCTGCTGGGATTACAGGTGTGTTCCACTGTGCCAGGCTTTGTGATCCCTTTCAATCCAACTTTCGCATATAGTTTATGTAAGGATCCAAAATCATTCCATTTCATGTGAACATCCACTTTCCCCACTATAACTAGTCTTTTCTCATCAAACTTCCTTGGCAATATGGGCTTGCACCTTTTGCTTAGATGTCTGAAGAACCCTTAATCCTTGATATTCAGAAACTTAACCAGACAGAGTCTTACACCAATTGTTCTTAATCACTGTTTTTTTTTTCATCTTTTCCTTCTTTCCATTTGTTATGCAGCTGAGGTGTCCTCAAAAGCTCTTGTGTTCATGCAGGAATGTTCAGAGGTTAAATGTGAGAGTTATAATGTAATGAGTAGATTAATCCATTTAATGGATTAATAATTTGAAAGTCTACTATACTAGGAGGGTAACTGGACAGGTGGGGTATAGCTGGATGAAGTAGGTAACTCAAGGAATGCCCTTGGGGATTTTATCTTGTCCCCATAGCTTCTTCTCTCTCTCTTGGCTTCATGGCTGCCATGAACTGAGTAGCTTTCCTATGCCTCACATCAGATCCAGAGCGAAGGAGTCAGCCAAGCACAGACTGAACCTCATTTGGACCAGGATTCCAAAATGAACTTTTCCTTCTCTAAGTTGTTCTTGTTGGATACTTTGGTCATTGTAAAAAAAAATTGACAAGCATATTCACTTTTTTTTTTTTTTCAAATATGGGGGTCTGACTGGGTTGCTCAAGCTGGCTTCGAACTCCTGGGCTCACGTGATCTTCCTGCCTCAGCCTTCAAAGTAGCAAGAAATACAGGTGCACACCACCACACCACTTATATTTTCACTTCTATGTACTAGAAGTTTTTTTTTTTTTGGGGGGGGGGTGGTTTGATAAATTGCCCAGGTTATCTCAACCTCCCATGTAGCTGAGTTTACAGTCATTTACCACTATTCCTGGCTGAAGAGAGATTTTTTAAAAAATAATTAATATCTATAGTGTGGTGGTACACACCTGTTATCCCATGTTATACCAGTGGCTTGAGAGGCAGAGATAGGAAGATCACAAGTTCAAGGCCAGCCTGGGCAATTTAGACCATCACAAAAATTTAAAAAAGGGCTGGGAATATAATTCAGGGACAAAGCACCCCTAAGTATGTATATGTGTGTGTAGATAGATTGATTGATCTTTTTGTTTTGTTTTGTTTTGTTTTTGGATTCTGGGGACTGAACCCAGGGCTTTGTGCATGCAAAGCAAGCACTCTACCAACTGAGCTATATCCCCAGCTCCGGATATCTTTTTTTTAATTTATTTTTTAGTTGTAGCTGGACACAATACCTTTGTTTTAATTATTTATTTTTAAGTGGTGCTGAGGATAGAACCCAGGACCTCACACACACTAGGTGAGTGCTCTACCGCTGAGCCACAACCCCAGCCCCAGATTGATTAATCTTGTATGGTAGAATGATTTCTACCTGACATATCGGTTATCTTCTCCTCATTGTAGAATGATGTCTAGAATTCTGGTCATCAAGAGTTTAAACTGAGTCAGGCGTGGTGATGCATGCATGGCTGTAATCCCAGTTTGGAAGGTTGAGGCAGGAGGATCCCGAGTTTAAAGCCAGCTTCAGCAAAATGAGGCGCTGTCTCTAAATAAAACTCAGTGAGACCCTCTCTCTAAATAAAATACAAAATAGGCCTGGGGATGTGGCTCAGGGGACAAGTGCTTTTGAGTTAAATTCCCGGTACTCCCATCCCCCCCAAATTGATTTTTTTTCAAGCAGAACTTTGGGATATTTACTAGTATTAATCAGAAGTTTCATTGTGTTCTTGACTCTTGTGTTTTTATAAGAGATGACTTCAAGCAAGACATGAAACATGGTACAAGTATAGCAAAGTTTATTAGAAGACAAAGGAGAGAAGGAGGGAAAATCACCCTTGAGAGAGTGTGGGTTGTCTTAGGAGAGTGAGGACTCCCTTTTTTGGGTCCCAGTTTTTCTTGGGGTTCAGGGGCAGTTTCTGGAGAAACCAGCATAAGCACCACCTCCTACTCTGATTAACAGCTATATTGTATCAGATTTCTAAATCCCTACTGCCACATGTCTTACTTATGAATATCTAAGTGAAAATTTATAATCACAATAAGATTAAATAATATGCCAAGGACCTAAAGACAACTTTTGGTCTTTGTGGCATGAGCCAATTGATTTTATATGGAACTTGATTTCTCAGACCTTGAGGCCATTGAGCTCTCCAGCCTCTGTATCAGGGTAATCTGTCATCCTCTTGTTAAATGACAAAACTTGGGCATGTGAATAATATGTTGTTATAGGGCCGCTATTTTAAGTCACAGCAGGGCCAGGGTGACCTTGTAAATTGTTTCTTTAAAAACATGTTGAGGGGCTGGGGCTGTATCTCAGGGGTAGAGCTCTTGCCTCACATGTGTGAGGCACTGGGTTCAATCTTTAGCACCACATAAAACTAAACAAATAAAAAAGTCATTCTGTCCATCTACAACTACAAAAAAATCTTTAAAAAATTAAAAAAAAAAAAAAGTAGAGGAATAGTATATAGGTTAAGTCTATATAAATAACCCCTTAATCTCCATGTTTCCACCACTCATTTCTGCCTGCTACCTATCATTGGTATCTACTTTGACTTTTTCTGAGTGGATTAAGTTTTTAAAATAATTAAAATATATAATTTTTGTATAAAAATAGAGTTATGACTAAAAACATCACTACTGTTGGGCACAGTGGTGCAACCTGTAACCCCAGCCACTGAGAGGCTGAGGCAGGAGGATCACAAGTTTGAAGCCAGCTTGGCAATTTAGTGAGAGACTCTGTCTCAAAATAAACACTAAAGAAGGGCTTCAAATGGTAAAGTGCTATTGGGTTCAATCTCTAGTAACACAAAACAGAACAAAACAACAAAATTCCCACCGTTTTCTTTTGTTTTGGGGGGTACCAGAGATTGAACTCAGGGTCACTCAACCACTGAGCCACATCCCCAGCCCTGTTTTGTATTTTATTTAGAGACAGGGTCTCACTGAGTTTCTTAGAGCCTTGCTTTTGCTGAGGCAGGCTTTGAATTTGAGATCCTCCTGCCTCAGCCTCCCAAGCCTCAGGATTACAGGTATGCACCACCACGCCTGGCAACCCCCACCATTTTCAATTTGTTGTTTGGTTTGCGAAGCTGGGGAACCAGGGCCTTGCACATGTCAGACAAATGTTCTACCATCAAGCTACATCCCCATTCCAATTAGAGTTTTTCAAATGCCTTTAAACATGCTTCAAAATTATTTCATTTCTTACCACTGTTGCAGTGTTATACTTCACAAATTTTGGCCCAAGATTCTTTGTCTCTTATCAAACTAGCTAAATATTCATCACTGCCAAACAAGGGCTCCTTGGCCCCATCTTAAAAGTTTTGCAGAGAGTATACCCTTTTCATTATATCAACACCTCAGAAATGGTGTTATCATCCCAGTTTAACAAATGTGGGGACAGAGGGTTAGAGATGTCAATTAGCTAACCAATGGTCACTAAAATAAGTCCAAGAGAAAAATTGTCCTTTGGTGCCCTTCTCTACCCTTCTCTACACCAGTTTGTTTTTTTTTTGTTCAGGGCCACTCTACCACTGATTCACATCCCCATGCCTTTTTATTTTTTTATTTTGAGATGAGATCTCAGTTGCTGAGGTTGGCCTTTTCAAACTTGCAATTTTTCTGCTTCAGTCTCCTCAGTCTCTGGGATTACAGGCGCGGGCTATCACTCTTGGCTCTCTACGCCTCTTAACAGGTGGCTCTGTGGTCAAATCAAAATTGTACAGCAGGGTATACAAAGTTGCAAGATTTAGCTGGGTGTGGTGGCACACTTGCCTGGAGACCAAACTACTTGGGATGCTGAGGCAGGAGGATCACAAGTTTGAGACCAGACTCAAAAACTTAAATTCTGTTTCAAAATAAAAAGTAAAAAGGGGGCTGGGATTGTGGCTCAGTGGTAGAGTACTCGCCTAGCACGTGGGAGGCCCTGGGTTCGATCCTCAGCACCACATATAAATAAATAAATAAAATAAAGATATTGTGTTCAGTTACAACCAAAAAAAAAAAATATATATTTGCACTTAAATCCCTTGTCTGGGTAATAACAGTTCTGGTTTCTATGCTTGAATCATTTTTTTTGAGTGTCGAGTTTATTTTTATGGATTTTTATTTTTTTAATTTATTTCTTACATACATGACAATAGTGGAATGAATTACATTCATAATTATCCATTCACAGCACACTTTTTCGTAACTCTGTATATAAAGTATGTTCACATCAAATTTAAATATATTTTTTTAAAAAAGTAAAAGGGCTGGGGATGTAGCTACGTGGTAAAATGTGCATGGGTTCGATCTTGTAGTGGGAGGGAATAGCTGGAAGACTTATCTCTGCCCGTGTTTGCTGAAATCTCCCTGAAGTCATCCTTCCCTTGCACCATGCCCTTCAGCAGGGCCATTTCCTGCTATTCCTTTCTTTGCAATGGTATTTTAAACCTCCACCATCTGGCGGACTCCTACTTACCCTTTTAGATTGATGGAATCCCTTTCCTATGTGTTCTATGTCTAATTGTCCAGCATTTTAATCTGCCCACATTGATTTTGTTCAAAGTTTTTCTCTCCCACCAGACTATACATTCCTGGAAGGCAGAGGCTGATTCATCTTTCTACCCGCACAGTATTCTACAGGGTTCAATAAATATTTCTTTAATTTAGTTTTGAGATCCAACTCAGTTGTTACCATACAAAATCTTCTCTGCTATTCCTGCCCTTGCTGATCTTTTCCTTCCCAAGCCCTGAAAGCATTTTTATTTTACACTTCTGATTTAGCATTTAGTACATGCTGCTATTTATTTTGATTTCTTTTTCTTTCTTTCTTTCTTTTTTTTTTTTTTTTTTTTTTAACCATATGCAGTCTATAATAACATGGGCAGGAAAGTATCAAATCATGTTTTGCTCTTTTTGTTTTCAAACTTAGCCTAAGTGCTTGCTCACATCAACGCAAGACATCTCAGGCCCAGAGATATGGGAGGCTGAGGTTGGAGGAACACAAGTTCAAGGCCAGCCTCAGCAACTGAGTGAGCCCTTCAGCAACTTAGTGAGACCCTGTTTCAAAATTAAAAAAAAAAAAAAAGGGGGGGATGTAGCTNAAAAATAAAAAAAAAAAAAAAAGGTGGGAGACGCTGGGGATATAGCTTAGTGGTAAGGTGCCCCTGGGTTAGGGTGTCAAAAAAAAGAAAAAAAGAAAAGAAAAAGGAAAAAGGAAACCAAGACCAAGACATGCAATTGTTTTATACACTTAGAAAACACTAAACAAGGACCAGGGATGTAGCTGTGTGGCACAGTGCTTGTCTTGCATGTGCAGGGTCTTGGGTTCCACCCCTGGTACCAGGAAAAATAGAAAGAAAACAAAGAAACAACAAGACTCACTTCAATCCATTTATGGTAGGCAGACATGTAAGTTACTCCAGGATTCCTGCTCTCTGTGTTCAGAGCCTTTTTTATAATCTCTTACCCTTGAGTATGGGTAAAATTTGTGAACATGATGGGATTTCACTTGCATGAATAAGTTTTATCTTACAAAAGATATGGAGAGATTTTTCAGGTATTATTAATATCCCCAATCAGTTGACTTTAAGTTAATTAAAAGGGAGATCATGGTGGGTGGTCCTAGCCTAGTCAGGTGAACCCTTTAAAGTTTGAAGCTGGCCTGGGCAACCCTGCGACACCCATCTCAAGAAAACAAAAAAGGCATAGCAAAAACGCCAAGGGGGCTGGGAATATAGCTCAGTTGGTAAAGTGCTTGCCTCACATGCACCACAGTGGGGGAGGGGAAAACAAAACAAGAGGCAAGACAAATTATAGTTTAGAGGTATACACTTGGCTAGTAAAACCACAAAGAAGTTTTAAAATGTAATTATTAAAAAGTCAAGATGTATTAAGATCACATTCTGGACCATAATACACACCTTAAAAATTTTAAAAGAATAGAAGTTATGGAAAGTATGTTGTCATATCCTGAATTAAACTAGAAGTCAGTAACAGAAAACCAGAAAATTCCAAAGTATCTGGACATTAAGCCATATATTCGAATAATAATATATTCTACATAACATGGGTCAAGAGAAAGGAAATATTGTGAACTAAATGAAAATATAAGTTATCAAAATTTGTGGAATGCATGAAAGTGGTGTTTAGGAGGAAATTCATATATCTAAATATATACAGTAGACATGAAATACAAAATCAATAGTCTAAGTTTTCCATGTCAGGAAACCAGAGAAGGATGAATAACTTAACCCTTAAAAAAGGATTAGAAATTATAAAATACACAGGGGAAGTCATGAAATTGACCACAGGAGGAATGATCAACAAGAGCAAAGTTGGTTCTCTGACAAGAGCAAGAATATTGATGAACTTCTGGTCAGGATAACCAAGGAAAAAGAAGGCGTTACAAAGTATTATTATCAGAAACAGAAGAGGAGTCCAGTGTGGTGGCACACACCCGTACTTCAGCTACCTGGGAGGCAGAGACAGGAGGATCAGATGATCGAGGCCAAGGGCAGCAACTCAAGTGAGGCCCTCAGCAACTTAGGAAGACCCTGTCTCAAAAAATAAAAAGGGCTTGGGATGTGACTCTGTGATAAAGTCCCTAGTACCAAAGAAATAACAACAAACAAAGAAACCTCTCAAAAGAAAGAAATAGAAGAGGAGCCAGGAGTGGTGGCTCATGCCTGCAATTTCAGCTACTCAGAAGGCTGAGGCAGGGGGATTGCAAGTTCAAAGGCATCTTAGTAAGACCCTTTCTGTCTCAAGATAAAAAATAAAAAATGCACAGTTCAGGGTGTAGCTTAGCAGATTGCCTAACACACATGAGGTCCTGGGTTTGATCCCCAGCAGTGTGAAAAAAAAAAAAGAATTATAAGGTAATACTTGAAACAATGTATGCCAACAAATTATATGTAACTTAGATGAAATGAACAAATACATAGAAAGACACAAACTACTAATATTTATTCAAAAACTGAAAATATGAATAGATGTATAATATGTAACACAAAAACTTCCCACAAAGATAATCCCAGAACCAGACAGCTTCACTGGTGAACTCTTAACAAATGTGTAAAGGAGTAATATAAATCCTTTAGAAACTTTTCCCAAAACTAGGAAAGTGAGAACAATTCTTAACTTTCTTTGATACCAGTGTCACCTTGGTATCAATACATCATACAGTGGGGCGTGGTGGCGCATGCCTGTAATGCCAGTGGCTCAGGAGGCTGAGACAGGAGGATTGCAAGTTCAAAGGCAGCCTCATAAACAGCAAGGTCCTAAACAATTCAATGAGACCCTGTCTCTAAATAAAATGCAAAATAGGGCTGGGGATGTGGCTCAGTGGTTGAGTGGTCCCGAGTTCAATCCCCAGTATTATGACCCTGCCAAAAAAAAAAAATCATACAAAGAAAAGTACAGACCAATATACCCCAAATAGAGCAGCAGACAAAAAAAGTTCTCAAATAATACTAGCAAACTGATAAAAAAATACTAGCAAATAGATAAAATGGAGAACATTATCATGTACAAATGGGATATATTTCAGGAATGTAAAACTGATTTAACATCATAAACTATGAAGGCCAGAAGACAGTGAAATGATTATTACTCTTCCTTTTCTTCTCCCTCTTCCTCCTACTACTCTGTGGTCTGGGTATTTAAACCCAGGGGTACTCTCCCACTGAGCTACACCCCAGCCCTTTTTGAGATATGGTCTCACAAGGTTGCTGAGGCTGGCCTCAAACTTACAATCCTCCTGTCTCAGCCTCCCAAGTTGCTGGGATTATAGGCCATGTGCCACCACACCTGGCTAGTGAAATGACTTTTTTAAAGTGCTGAAGGAAGAATCTATCACTCACAAATTTTGTACCTGACAAAACTACCCTTCAAAAATGAAGGAGGGGCTGGGGGTATAACTCAGTGGTACAGCACTTACCTGGGTTGTATCCTAGCACTATAAAAACAAAAGCAAACCAACAAGAGCAAAAGCAACAAAAAACAAGAACAAAGGAGAAATGAAGACATTACTAGTAGACCTACAATATAAAAAATGCTCAGGGCAGTTCTTTGGGTTAAAATGAAAGAACACTAGCCAGTAAGTCAGACATAAGAAAAAAAAATTAAGGAATACTAATAAACCTAATTTCATTGGTAAATACAAAAGCCAGTATTATTGCACTTTTTGTTTGTAACCTCTTTCTTTTTTCCATATGTCTTAAAAGGAAAGATGTGTAAACTAATAATTATAAATCTGTGTTGACAGATGTAGGACCCAGTGGGGATTGGTTAACATCTGGTTACTTCAGGTTCCTTTCCTTTCAGGAGACTGAGGCAGGAGGATCACATGTTTGAGGCTAGCCTGAGCAACTTAGGACAGCTAAAACTAGCCTGTGTGGACATTTGGTTCTGTCTCTTGCTCTCTAATTTTCTTTTAAAAATCTTTTTTGTGGTGCTGGAGACTGAATCCAGGCCTTAGGCGTGCTAAACAAGTGCTCCACCCCTAAGCTACGCCCCAGCCCTTTTTACTTCATTTTCAGACAGGGTCCTCTGCCAAGTTGCCCGGGCAGGCCTCAAACTTGCACTGCTCTAGCCTCAGCCTCCGAGAACTGGGATCGTAGGTGTGTACAACCATGCCCAGCTTTCTTTTTAATTTTTTTGAGATGGCTTATTGCTCTGCTGCCCAGGTTGGTCCTGAACACCCTTTGGTTGGGCTGTCACGAAGGTGAGAGTGTGACAAGTCTTAGGATCTCAGCATGTCCTTGTCATCACAGGTTTCTTTCGGTTTCTGTTATTCTAGCTGGAAACAGACCATCTGGTATTCAGGATAGGGATGCACACAAGCATTTAAAACTTTTGAGAAAATTCAGGACACCAGGACTATTAAGACTATGAGGAGGATAATATCAAGAGATTGGGGCATTCTGTAACCAAGGTCCCCATGATTTAAACCAACTAAAACCAAGTAGGTCGAAGAAAGAGCCAAATGAGGAATCTATTCATATTAGTAGGAATAAGTGGGTCTCAAAAATCTGATTCTTTAAACAAGAACACTAAAATGCTGGGTTCAGTGGGGCACACGAGTAAATCCTATTGACTTGGGAGGCTGAGGCAGGAGGATCACAAGTTTGAGGCTAACCTGGGCAACTAAGCGAAACCCTGTCTCAAAAGAAAGAAAGAAAAAAAGGGTTGAATGTGTAGCCCAGTGGTAGAGCACCACTGGGTTCAATCCCTAGTACCACACATACACAATCACAAGAAATATGTTAAATCAATAATCTAATTATATACTAAGGAACTAGAAAAAGCCAACAGAAGGAAGGACATAATAATGGTACAGTACATAAAATAGAGATGAGAAAAACTATAGAGAAATTTTATGAAACTAAAAATTGGTTCTTTGGAAAGATTAAAATTGATGAATCTTTAGATTGACAAAAGAAAAAAAATCCAAAAATGAGACTGTAGATATTATTACCAATGTTATCGAAAAGGATTGTACAAGAATACTGTGAACAGTTGGATACCCACAAATTAGATAACCTAATCTATCAAAAACTTAGACTAATTTTATCAGAAGAAATGAACAAATTTCTAAAAACAGTCAATCTACCAAAAGTGACTCAGACAGAAATAAAGAAAAGTAGGGGCTGCTTTGGAGGCAAGTTAGCAGTGTTGAGGGCTGCTGGGGTAAAGCATTCCAGATGACACTTTTAAGGCCAAGTCCAGACATCCCTGTCCTTGTAGGGAAAAGCCTTCAATGGAAGCCTTCCTCTATAAAGATACAAAGAATACAGTATTCTGAACAGACGCTTAAATCAGTTCTCATCTCAAAGAACCCAGCATGAGGGTCACAGTATGAGAACTCAGATGCTGGAGAACAGTGTTTGATAAAAGCAGACTTCCAACCATGTGATGATCTCTTTGGACCCATTTCCTTGCATTTGCAATTAGACTTGGAAAGGCTTCTGAAGATCTTGAACAATTTTTAACGATCTTATAGAAGGGCATACTCCTCAGAGATATGCAATATTTATATACAGCCCATTGGTATATATTGAATCTCTAGGGAAGACTAGAATTATCAGTAAAGAGTATATTAAATAGCATTACAATGAAGCATTACTATTCTATGATCTGACGGTAAAATTCTCAGAACTGGACTGTATATCCGCAATGAGGTGTTCCTTTAGAGTCAATGATAGTGCACAAAACTTACACATTTGTGCAGGGTATGTCCTGAAGATTTTAGAAAAGAAACTGAAGATGCATTCTGTGTTGTGGGTATTACAATGATTGATGTTTACCCAAGAGATTCCTGGAATTTTGTATTTGGACAGGCTTCTTTGACAGATGGTATTCATCCTTGCCAGGGATAGCAGTTGATTTCTATAGCTCATGATTAAAAAAAAAAAAGGCAAAGATACTCCAGAAAACATCTTCAAGTGACTTATAAAAAATTTTTTTTTGGTACTGGAGATTGAATCCAGGAGCACTCTACCATTGAGCTACATTCCCAGCCCTTTTCATTTTTTTTTAATTTTAAGACAGGGTCTTGCTAAAATGCTGAGGCTGGCCTTGAACCTGTGATCCTCCTGTCTCAGCCTTCCAAGGTACTGGGATTATAGGTGAACCCTACTGGGCCTGGTTTGTGACTGTCAAATTTTTTTTTAATATATATATATTTTAGTTGTAGTTGAACACAATACCTTTATTTATTTTTTTATTTTGGTGCTGGGGATGGAACACCGGGCCTTCTGCGTGCGAGGAAAGCACTCTACTGATTGAGCTATATCCCCAGCTTATTTATGTATTTTTATATGGAGCTGAGGATCGAACCCAGTGCCTCGCACGTGCCAGGTGAGCGCTCCACTGCTAAGCCACAACCCCAGCCCTGTGACTGTTAATTTTTGACAACTATTATATTCTTGAAGTGACTAGTATTTTCTGCTTCAATCAAGACTTTAACCCATGAAACTGAACACATTGGAACTGCAACTGCATCATGGGCCCACTTGCCTAGTGCAGAGCTCCTTCTACTTGGAAGAGGTTGTATCTGTCTAAATGTTTCCCCGTCTATTTATCTAAGTTGCAGTGTGCTCTGGCTTCAACACTGCAAAAAGAGATAAAGTGCTGGTGAGATGGATTCTTATTTATTTAGTGGTACCAGGGACTGAATCCAGGGGCATATTACCCCTGAACTACATCCTCAGCCCTTTTTAATTTTTATGGTCTCACTAAGTTGCCTAGGTTGGCCTTGAATCTGTGATCCTAGTGCCTCAGTCTTTGAGGTGCTGGGATTACAGGTGTGCACCACTATGCCCAGCTTAGTGAGGTAGATTGATGATAAACCTGCTGACATACCTGTAGTCACTCTGGAACAGTCATGAGGACAATGTGAGTTTGCTAAAACCCATGGAAATCTTCAAGCAATGGAATGAGTGGATAAAAAAATGGCAAGCAGCCTTTCAAAAATAAGGAACTACAATTAACATGACAGTCAATGGCCAAAGACTGAAAGCTCTTCCTATAAGCTCAGGATCAAGGCAACAAGTAGTGCCCAGCTTTATCACTCCTGTTCAACATGGTTATGGATGTTGGGAAAAAAAATTAGGCAAGACAAAGAAATAAAACATATCCAAATTGAAAAAGAAGTAAAATTATCTGTTTATGCAAGTAACATGATTTTATATGTAGAAAAACTCTAACAATTCCATAAAACAATTTATTAGATAAATTCAGCATATCTGCAGGATACAAATTAACATGCAAAAAATCAGTTGCATATTTATACTCTTACAACAAATTATCAGAAAGCAATTTTTAAAATTCTATTTACGGGCTGGGGCTGTAGCTCAGCGGCAGAGTACTTGTCTAGCATGTGTGAGGCACTGGGTTCAATCCTTAGCACCACATAAAAATAAACAAATAAAGGAATGCTGTCCAGCTACAACTATAAAAATAATTAACAACAACAACAACAGATTCTATTTACAATAGATATATGCACACCAGTGCTCATTTCAGCATGATTTACATGAGCCAAAAGGTAGAAACAACCCAAGTATCCACCCAGATAAATGGATAAATCAGTGACATATACATACAATGGAATATTATTCAAACATAAAAAGGAATGACATTATGATAAATGCTACGCTGTAAATGAAACTTAAAGCCTATGCTAAGTAAAACAAGACAGATAAAGAACAAATATCGTACAATTCCACTTCTATGAGGTGCTTCAAATAGGTAAATACATAGAAAGTAGACTAGAGTGTATCCAGGAGTCAGGGTAAGGGGAAGCAAGAGGGGGAGTTACAAAGGGGAAATGGGAAAGTTTCATAAATAGTGGTGATAGTTGCAAAACATCATGAGTATAATGAATGCCACTGAATTGTACATTTGAAATAACAAATTTTGTTTTATATATTGCACTACAATTTAAAAATATAATATATTGAAAAACTTTGTATACTTTAAATGAGTGAATTATATGTGTGTGAATTACATCTCAATAAAGCTGTTTAAAAAATTTAAAAATAGATTATATTAATTATATTTATATTAATTAATTATATTTCTATGCTGTAAAAACAAGCAAACTGAATATAAAATTAAGGAAACATTTGCATTTACAACCACATAAAAAACAAATAGAAGACCTTCAACACACTGAAGAGAAAAAGAAGTGGGCTGGGATATAGCTCAGTGATAGAGCAATCACCTAGGATCATGAGGCCCTTGGATTGATCTCCATCCCTGCAAAACAAAGGAAACAAAAACAAAAGATCAAAAAAGTACTTAGAAATGAACTTAGCAAATAAAGTGAAAAACTTATACTTGTATTAGTATAAAACATTGTTGAAAGAAATTTAATTAGTACTAATTAAATGGAAAGACATCCCAGGTTCACAGATCAGAATACTTAATATTAAGATAGCAAAATTTCCCAAATTGTTCTATAGATTCAACATGATCCATATTAAATCCCAGGTGCCTTCTTTTCAAAAATTGACAGGCTTATCCTGAAGTTCACAGGACTCAGAACAGCTAGATCAATCTTAAAAGAATAAAGAATGGAGAAATCCTATGTTGAGTACAGTGGAGCAGGCTTGCAATCCCAGATAGTGAGGAGGCTGAGGCAAGAAGAACACAAGGTTAAGGCCAGTCTGTGCAATTTAGCAAGACCTTTTCTCAAAATGCAATTAAAATGGAGCTGAGGATGTAGTTGTGTGGTAGAGTACCCCTGGGTTCAACCCCCTATACAAAAAAACCCCTAAATCAAAACAAAAGAAAAATTCCTAAGAAGTTAACATTAAGCAAAAGTGTGGAAGTAGCCTAGGGATATACATATAGACCAATGGAATAGAATTGAGAGTCCAGAAACAAACCTTTACATATACAAGTAATTGTTTTTAACAAATTACCAAAAAAATCCAATGGGGAAAGAAGACTTTTTCCTATAAATGGTCCCAGGACAATTGGTCAGCCACATGCAAAAAATTGAAATTGAACTCCCACCTCACACTACATGCAAACATTAACTTAAAACAGATTAAACACTCAAGTGGGATAACAGTTTGGAGTGAAAGAGTTTATTTTGGGGACAATGAAAATGTTCTAAAATTGACTCTGGTGATGGATGCACAACTCTGCAAACACAATAAAAGCCACTGAATTGTATACTTCAAGAAGGTGAATTGTATAGTATATGAAGTATATCTCAATAAATTGCTTCCAAACATGAAATCAAAGTCCAATAAAGTGGGGCATGCCTATAGACCCAGTTACTCAGGAGGCTGAAGTAGGAGTATTGCTTGAGCCCAGGAATTCATAGCAAGTCCCTGTATAATGAATGAATGAATAAACCAATAAGTGAAAAAGGGTCACCATTACTGATCCCATAGACGTGATAAGGATGATAAAGGAATACTATGAACAATTCTATGTTTACAAATCACTTAGGTGAAATGGCCCAAATCCTTGAAGACAAAAACTAACAATGGAACTCAAAGAAAGAGAAATAGATAATCCGAATAGGCACATATCTATTTAAAAGCTGAATTAATAATGAATAATTTCCCCAAAAGGAAAGCATCATGTTCATTTATTTTCCCTAATACATTTTACTAAATAGTTGAGGAAAATACTAATTCTCTAATCTCCTCCAGAAAAACACACGCAGAAAGAACACTTCCTATTTCATTCTATGAGGCCAGCATTACACTGATACCAAAACCAAAGATAGTACATAAAAGGAAACTACAGACCACTATCTCATATGAACATAGATGCAAAGAAATATTGGGAGGTTGGATCTAACAATGTATAAAAAGAAATATATACTACAATTTAGTGGGATTTAGTCCAGGCATCCTGGTTTGATAGGCTATTTCAACAATAAAAAAAATAATGTAAACCATCATATCAGTAGGCTAATGCAGTAAAAGCATTTGCCAAAACCCACCATTCATTCAAGGATTAAAGACACTAACCCAATAGGAATAAAAAAGCCATTTCCACCAGGCACAGTGGTGCATACCTGTAATCTCAGCAGCTCAGGAGGATGAGACAGGAGAAATGTGAGTTCAAAGCCAGCCTCAGCAATGGCGAGGCACTAAGCAACTCAGTGAGACCCTGTCTCTAAATAAAATACAAAATAGTGCTGGAGATGTGGCTCAGTGGTTGAGTGCCCCTGAGTTCAATCCCTAGTACCCAAAAAACAAACAAACCAAACAAACAAAAAACCAAACAAAAAAAACCAGGCCATTTCCTCAGCCTGACAAAGAACATTGACAAAAACCCACATAGCTTATGTCATAGTGGTGAGAAACTGGGCATTTTCTTCACAAGACTGGGAACAAGGCAATCCACACTGTCCACTCTTATTCAATATCCTACTGGAACTCCTACCTGATGCTAATAAGACAGGGAAAGGAAATAGATGGTTTACAGATGGGAAAAGAACAAATAAAAGTACTTGTTCATGATGTTCTGATTGATTCTGAATCAACACATTAAAAAACATTCCAATATAGCAATATTGTGATATTCAATATTAACATATAAGTGGCAATTCCTTTTCTATATAACCCCCTGAGAAAAACTGATAATCAGAATTAAAAACACAGTAGCATTTACAACAGTACCAAAACAATAAACTATTTAAGTACTGTGATGGTTAAGGTAAGTGTTCCCCAAAGATTACTGTGTGAAAGCCTTGGTCCCCAGGATGGCACTAATGGCAGGTGGTAGAACCATAAAGAGATGGGGCCTGGGCTGGGGCTGTAGCTCAGAGGTAGAGCGCTTGCCTAGCCTAGCAGGGGTGAAGCACTGGGTTCGATCCTCAGCACCACATAAAAATAAATAGTTATTTTATATATATAATTTTTTTTAAAGAGATGGGGCCTAGTGAAAGGTCCTTAGTAACTAGGGGGCATACCTTTGAAGAAAATGGTCTCTTGGCTTCCTGGCTCATGATGCAAGTAGTTTGCTTTGCCCTACCCAGAGGCCTAAGCAGTGGGGCTGCCTGATCTTGGACTGGAGCCACCAGAACCATGAACTAAATAAAAATTTTCTTTTTATAAAACGAATTGTCTCAGGCATTTCATTATAGTAATAGAAAACTGAAGCAGGTACAAACCTAATAAGGATATATATGAAAAAAAGCACAAAACTGATAAATCAAAGATCTAAATAAAAGGAGGAATAGTTCACACTCATGGATTACAACACTTAATGTTGTCAAGTTGTCAGTTTCTCCTAATATAGATTCTATGAAATCCTAATCAAAGTACCAGGAGAGTATCTTATAGATATTCATAGATTCTAAAATTTGTATGAAAAGATGATACCCAGGAAAGCCATCTTGATAGTGAAAAGAAGAGGTGGAGGACTAATATTTCCAAATTCCAGACTTATTATAAAATTATGATATTCAAATACAAATGGTATTTGAAAGCATAAACAAGTATAAACAAGTAGGCCAATGAAACAGAATAGCATCCCTTCCAAATATAGTTAACTAATCTTTGACAATGGAGCACAATTACATGGAGAAAAGACAAGTTTTTCCAACAAATGGTGCTAGAATGCCAAAAAAAAAATCTTGACAGAACATACATCTTTCATAAAAATTAACTCAAAATGGGCCATAAACTTAAATGTAGAACATAAAATTATAAAATTCATAGAAGAAAACAAGAATATCTAGGTGCCCTTTGGTTTGGTAATAAGTCTATTTTTTAAAATTTATTTTTTGCTGTGCTGAGGATTGAACTCAAGGCCTTATACATGCTAGACAAGTCCTTTATCATGGAGCTATAGTACCAGTCCTTATAATGCTAAATCATGATTTAAGGGAAAAAATTGGTAAGCTGAACTTTACTGAAAACATCTGCTTTCAAAAGGAATTATTAAGAGAATAGAAAGATAA
Organism: Marmota marmota marmota; assembly: GCF_001458135.2. Lineage (NCBI taxonomy): Eukaryota > Metazoa > Chordata > Mammalia > Rodentia > Sciuridae > Marmota > Marmota marmota. The sequence continues at coordinate 22,472,009 of NW_026000037.1, forward strand.
TGACTGTAAGAAAATATTTGCAAAACACATATATAATAAAGGACTTGTATTCAAAATATACAAAGAAAAAAAAAAAAGTCACCGGATTTGGTGGAGCTGGCCTATAGTGTTAGTTAGCTACTTGGAAGGCCGAGGAAGGAGGGTCATTTGAGCCCAGAAGTTCAAGGTCAGCCTGGGAAGCATTGTGAGACCCCAACTCAGAATGGAAAAAATTGAGAGAACAAAATATACAAATAACTCTTAAAATTCAGTGAAAAACAAAACAAAAATCCAGTCTAATTAAAATGAGCAAAGACCTTAACAGATACTTCACCAAACACCATATTAAAGATGGCAAATCAGCTATGAAAAGATACTCAATGTCCTACCCCATTAGGGAACTGCAATGAAATTAATGATGATATATCACATGACTAAAATTCAGTAACACTGGCCCCACCTTGCTGGCAATGATGGGGAACAACAGAAACTCGGATTCACTGCTGGCGGGGAATGGAACTCTTACAGCCACTGTGGAAAACCGTTTGGCAGTTTCTTAGAAAATTTAGCTTTACCTCAAGATCCAACAGGTTTTTACCTATTTATTTGAAGATATTTCTACACATTTATACAGTTTTGTTCATAATAGGAAGCTACCAACATACCCTTCAATAGGGAAATGGGCAAACAGTTCCATGGAATAGAATGTACATAGAATACCCCTTTGGCAATTTAAAAAAACCTGATACAACAAATGGATAAATCTTGAGTTATGTTGAGCAAAAAATCCAGACACAATTAAATATGTACTCTATGAATCAGTTTATTTGAAGTTTCACAGTAAAAATCCATTTTTTTGTGTGTGTATAGGTTCTTTGGCTCTCCCTGCCCAGACTGGCCTCAAACTTGCAATGCTTCTGCCTCAGCCTCTGAAGTAGCTGGGGTTCCTGGTGTGCACCACTGTGTGACATCTATGTTAACAGATGGTAGATCAGTGTCTACTTCCTGGGATGGGTGAAGTATATTCATCAGAGAGGCACTCCTTCTGGGATGCAAAAATGCTGGTGTTTTTGATTGTTGGCTGTAGAGGTACACACTTGACAAAACACACAAAATTATACCTTTAAGATTAGGGCATTTGACATTTTATATATACCATAATAAAAGGAGAAAGACTTATGTAATCTAAGGAAAAACCAGAGTATTATATAGCATAACAAAAAATGCTTGTTTGAAAAAAAAAAAGTTAAGATGGTTTTCTTGTGGGGGAAGCAGAGGATTGTGATCAGGACGCAACAGTTGTAGAACTTCTGAGGTGACTGGCAAGATTCTATTTTTCACCTGGGGAGGTTATTTCAAAATTGTTAAAAGTGGCCGGGCACAGTGATGCACGCCTGTAATCCCAGAGGCTAGGGAGGCTGAGACAGGAGGGTCGCAAGTTCAAAGCCAGCTTCAGTAACGTGAAGCGCAACTCAGTGAGACCCTGTCTCTAAATAAAATACCAAATAGGGCTGGGGATGTGGCTCAGTGGTCAAGCGCCCAAGTTCAATCCCTGGTACAAAAAAAAAAAAAAAGAAAAATTGTTAAAAGTGTATGAAGCTATACATTTGCACTGTGTAGTTTTCTACATCTGTGTGGTATTCTGTAATAAAAAAGTAAAAATATATGCTTTTTAATAGCCTCCAAATAATCTTTCAACCCCTGAAACTGTGTAACTGTTACTACTATGATAAAGTTGTTGGAAATGAAAATATTATATGGTTTTTCTACTTAATGATTTTTCAAAATATCCAGGCTTTAAAAATAGTATGATTTTCTAGACTAGACAGATGGATTAGACTTTTTTTTCCCCCAGATCAGTTTGATTTTTCCACTGTAAAGATAGAAGTGTTATCTCAAATATATTCCAATTTCTTCTTTTTTTTTTTTTTGGTACCGGAGATTGAACTCAGGGGCACTTGACCACTGAGCCATGTCCCCAGCTCTATTTGGTATTTTATTTAGAGACAGGGACTCACTGAGTTGCTTAGCGCCTCGAAGTTGCTGAGGTTGGCTCACGATTCTCTTATCTTAGCCTCCCAAGCCGCTGGGATTACAGATGTGTGCTACCGCGCCCCCGCCAGTTTCTTCTAATTTTTAAGTATGCATTTTTCTGGAGTTACTTGGAGTTAGGTGTGGGGTCTCATGTTTGTAATCCCAGCGACTCAGGAGGATGTAGCAGGATGGTTACAAGTTCAAGACTAGACTCAGCAACCCAGAGAGGCCCTGTCTCAAATAAAAAGGGCTGGGGATATCTCTCAGTGGTAGGGCTCCCTTGGGTTCAATTTCCAGTACAGGAGGAAAAAAAAAAGTCAATGGATTCTGGGCTTCTCAGCACTATTCTCCTGGTCACATGACACTGGAGTAAGCACAACATAAAATCATCAACTTTGTATACAAGCAGATGTCTATACAAATAATATGAGGATCGCAACCTATATTTGTGATATTCAAAACTTGCTAATAACCCAAATGTCTTTCTACAGGTGAAAAAACAGCTTAGGGAAGACAGACAAAATACTCAGCAATGAACTTCTGAAAAGAAGCAACACGAATAAATCTCAGCATTAATTTCTGTTATATTAATAAAGCCTGACTCCTTCTCCACAAGAAGTACATGCTGTATGACTGTATTCTGTTAAAATTCTAGAAAATACAAGCTAATCTAGAGTGACAAAAAGCAGCTAATATTTGCCTAGGGATGAGACTGAGTCAAATGGAAACCTTGGGGGCTGACAGTCACTATTGTGATTATGGTGATGGTCTCACAGGTGTACATAGTCCAAGCTCACCAGATCATTTACTTGGAAAACAGTTTACAAAAACCTTATGTTTAGCTGAGGCAGTGGTGTACACCTGTAATTCCATCTACTTGGGAGGCTGAGGCAGGAGGACCGAAGGTTCAAGGCCAGCCTTGGCAATTTAACAGAACGCTATCTCAGAGCTGGCAAAACAATAAATAAAGAAATGGAGATGTAGCTCATTTGTAAACTGCTCCTGGGTTCAGTCTTCAGCACCAGAAAAAACAGTAACAACAACAAAAAACCCAGTTGTGTTCATAGATAAGATTCATTCACCCATTTCGCCCAACTTCTTTTTACAGTGCTGGAACCAGAAAACAGGGGCTCACATTCTACATCGATTCTACCAACGAACTATACCCCAGCCCTCTCCCAACTTCTGATTATGTTGTCCTCCTCAGAAGATGAGGGAAAACACTGTTCTAACCTGCAGTGACTTTCAGGGCTTGTACTGGCAAGATGACAAGCTTCCTTTGAAAGGGTTAAATTTTGTTTAAATGGCGACAATACCTTAGGATAACACCTCTGTAACCTAGGACCTCAAACATCTAATCCTATCCTATCCTAGCTTGCAGACGTGTGATCACCTGACAATAAGGGCATAGACAGACTCAGGTAAAGGAGCACTATTCCATCAGTCACACCTGCTTATGCCTGAATAAACAACCAGTCATTTAGGTTGGCTCCATGTCCCAGTGAAAGTCAAGCAAGGCTGCCTTGTTGGCTTTGTCTTTCACCCCAATCACACAACAGGTGAAAACTTCCCATGTCAATAGCAGGGAGACTGTCGTGGGCAAGCTGAAGTGTTGGTCCCACCCGCCCAGGCAGAAACAGCATATACCCCATTTCAACCCTGTGCAGGTCAGGGCAAAGGGACGAACTCCAGGTCCAAGGACTCCCTCCTTCCTTAAGACACGTTTCCAAGGAGGGAGGGCAGGTCTTGTCCTGAGGAAGAGGCTCTGAGACAATCTTTCCTGCCTGTCTCATGAAGGCCAGATAGAAGGGAGATGGCCAGTCGTGTGTCCAAAGGAAGCAGGACTGGGCCTTTACACGCAGATTAGAGGTACGAGCAATCTTCTGTGAAAAGAATCCAACTACCTGCAAGTTCTGCCTCCAGTATTGTAGTCTTCAGAGTCCTACAATTTAATCATCAGGTTTGTATTTAAGACAACCAAGAGCCAACAGACTACACCACTGTAACACCTTCCAATTACTGGGATGAGCAGAACTCCTACAGGGAATGACAAAACCTTAAGAGTGGGATCAATACCGCGTGAGAAACAACTGCAGGGTAAAGATGTACGTGATGTGCAATACAATACTGATGCACTTTAGAAAAGATGCAAACTGCTCATGTACAAAAACCTCTTTGAGTCCTTTATTAAGGTTTGGAGATGTGTGGTACATACAATTAACAGCATCACACCAGCTACGGAAGTACAGGTAACCAAGAATGTACTTCAGAACAGGATCTCAGAGCAACTTACGGTGTCACCTGCTCTGAACCTCCACAAAAACCCAATTTGGACACACAGGACAGACAATATAACAACTTCACTTGGAAATGGTTCTTTAAAAAAGTAACAAGAACTGGTACTTTGAACCCTTTAAATGTGAGATGTGGCAGCTCTCTTGGTGCTGTGGCACTACTGAAAAAGGCCAACTTGGGCATCTGAAGGTCAGATAGAAGAACTGACTGGGGTGAGAAGAGGCTTTATTTTCAGTGTAGAGAGAGAACAGATGGTCCGAGTAGATACTTTCAGTCCAGGCTCAGTATGGGTCCTGCAGGAATCCACCAGATAAATACAGTCCATAAACTGGTAGGCTGAAAAAACGCCTGTCAGCCATCTGTGTCACTGTGCATCAGGAGTCACTTATGACACAGAGCAGGTTTAACAGGGATGTGCCTGAAAGAAAGAATGGGGCTCACTGTGTCAGGTCAACTCTGATCCTTCTGTGCCACTGGATGCCATGGGTCCCTCTGCTTTCATGTGTGAATTAAGGAACACTTCCTTTATTTCAATGTTCCATTTTGAAAATAGTCAAACCCCTCCCCCCCACCCCCACCATCATCATTCTTCATAAATTCTGTTTCCAAACTCTGATTCTTCTGGGTCTAGACTTTTTCCTTTCGCTTCAATTTTGACACTTTCTTGACAGTCCCATTCTTGTTTAGAAGCTTCAGAACACGATCTTTATGATCTAAAACCTTAAGCATGGAGTCTCTGGCCTCACTGATTTGATCCATCACAAGTTTACACCTCTGCATGTTTCCCTGGAACAGAAGATGGCACATCATCAGTCAGTGGCCACGAGGATGACATGGCTTTTTGAGAAATGGTGCCCTTTGGGCAGAGGTCATTTTGAAACTTTCACATAGAGAAAATTTGACCAGTGTTTCTTGGCAATGTAGGCTGAAATAAATAATACATTTTTACTAAAGATGCTGGAGTATGAGGCAAGGAAATGGGAAAAGTAAGATTTTACAGTAAACAATCTCATAAAGTGGGTGATCATAAGGGAAAGGGCTCATTCAAACCTGAATTAGTTCGTTTATTCGGTGTAGATCATCATCAGTTGCTGCTTTTTTCTTTGGGATAATCCCTTCCTGTAGGTTGGTAAGTCTTTCATAAACATCATGTTCTAGATTTGTCTACAACACAGAAGAAAAAGAACGTCATAACCTCAGAGAAACTTTTCTATGTTAACCTCAGGTAAATGAACCCATCTCCAATCAACTTTGAACAGTGGTGTAAGGGCTATTTGAGTGATAAAGTCCTTTCTCCCAAGGACTAAGGTATAGAAAGGTTACAAAACAGTGAAGGAAACTGGTCAACAATGGTTTGTAATATAATATGCCACAGTTCAGAGTCTGTCCTCAAGGAGAACGTTTTTCCTCTGAAAAACAACTTCACTCTTCTCACATAAATATGATTTTCTGCTAAGTGAAAACTAGCCAAAGGTTTTTAAATAATTTTTAATTAAAAAAAAATTTTTTTTGGCACCAGCGATTGAACCCATAATTAAAAAGGGCTAGAATATAACTCAGTGGTTAAGTCCTTTTAAATATTTTATTTAGAGACAGCATCTTGCTGAGTTGCTTAGTGCCTCTCAATAAGTTGTTGAGGCTGGCTTTGAACTCGCAATCCTCCTGCCTAAGCCTCCCAAGCTACTGGGATTACAGGCATATGCCACTGTGCCTGGCTCAGCAATGTTTTTTATTTATTTATTTATTTGTTTATTAGAGAGAGAGAGAGAGAGAATTTTAATATTTATTTATTTTTTTTTTAGTTTTCGGCAGACACAACATTGTTGTTTGTATGTGGTGCTGAGGATCGAACCCGGGCCGCACGCATGCCAGGCGAGTGCGCTTCTGTTTGAGCCACATCCCCAGCCCAGCAATGTTTTTTAGATCTTCATAGCAGACAATATTCTTGAGAACACTGCTATTCCAAAGATGGAAAAACTTTATGAGGTGGTTTTGTTTTTTGTTTTTCTTTGGTGCTGGGGAGCAAACCCAGGGCCTCATGTATACTAGGCAAGTACTGAGTTACATTGCAGCCCTTTTTAATTTTTATTTTAAGACAGGAACTTGTGTTAAGTTACCCCAGCATTGAATTTGTTCTCCTCTTTGCCTCAGCCTTCTGAGTAGCTGAGATTACATGTATGTATCACTGTGCCTGGCTAATTGACCCCTCTTTACTTAGTTGGTAAAGGAGAAATTCCTATCCTAAGGTTACAGAAAAGGCTGAACTATCATACAAGATCCACAAATGGATAGGGGAGATAAATGTCAGTTGATTAGTTACATATACTTATGGCCTAGGAAAGGAGGACAGGGCATGCCACTCAGTGACACAAAGGGGTTGCACTCAAAAAACAGAGTGAACAAGCAGGGGCTGTGGAAGGCAGGGTTTATAGTATATCAAGAGGGAGGGGATCACTTCTGTTCCCCACAGATAGATGTGACTGGTTTGAGTAATAATGAAATCTGGTAGATCACCGAAGCCCACTACTCAATGAGAATCAGGAACTATTCTCAGTCCACAGAGTGAAGGGAATTATTTGATTAGAGGACCTTCTCTGAGGGAGTTGAGTGGGGAGGTGGGGCTCACGTGTACACTATTTAAGGTTACTGCTATTTCCTATGTCACCACAAGACATAATGTTGAATTTTAATTTTAGGTCTTATGCCATAGTTGTTCCAAATAAACTAAGATTTAGACTATAATCATATGTAACTGACATAGTGCTTACGAAATACAGCAACACATAAAAATCCTACCATAACCTGTTTTTGTCTAGAATGCTTCCAAATTACTCAAAAGAAAATGTTATATGCACTTAGACATCTCCAGCCTCTGTTCCTCTTTACCACAACAACTGTTGAGCTGCACCTACCAGCTGTAATAATTGGGCAGCACAGAGATGGACTTTCCAGCCTTGGGCACGACAGGATACTCCTTTCTGATTAGCTATTTCTTGCAGCATAGCTTTCTTCTCCTCTGGAACCATATAAAAACAAGTATGTTTCAATTTTTATAAAGCTCAGCTATTTGCATTTAAGCTGGCTAAGTGCCAGTATTTCATAAAAATTTTTTTACTTAAACATTTAAAAATAAGTCTTCAGCATTTAAGTCATTAGGAATAAGGTCAATAAGATGAATAAAGGCTTCCTTTTTGTTTACTCCAGAAGAAAGTTTTGAAGACTATACTCTGCTAATCTGGTGAGTTAAAAAGAACAAATTAATGTTCTAATCTCTTTTTATTTTGGGGCTGGGAATTGAACCCAGGGGAGGTTCTTTACCACTAAGTTATATATATCCCTACCTCTTTTTATTTTGAGACAGGGTCTAAATTTCCAAGGCTGGTCTGGTCTCAAGACTTGTAATCTCAGTCTCAGCCTCAGTCTACCGAGTTGCTTGGACTATAGGCCTGCGCCACCACACCTGGCTCTAATTTTTCTTTTTTTGTGTGGTATTGGGGATTGAACCCAGGGGCACTACCAATGAGTTACATTCCCAGCTCCCTTTATTTTATTTTTTTTAAGTTTTGAGATGTGGTCTTCCTAGGTTGCTTAGGGCCTCGCTAAATTGTTAAAGCTGGCCTCAAAACAAATCCTCCTGCCTTAGCCTTATAGTCCAAGCAACAAGTGTGTACCACTGTGCTCAGCCCAGCTCTAATTTTTTTAAAATAGGGGGAAATGGTCTTTAGTGAGTAGAAGCCTTACTCAATGTGATGTTTACAAGCACATTGAGGGCTAGTCATTAAGTCTGGGAAGTTTCTTGATATTATTCAGTTCTTGGGGAATCACATGAATCAAGTGTGAATTATATTTCAAATTTGGAAGAAAAGTCCAGTAACCAAAATTGGAATAAAGTAAATATAAAATTTATCAACAAGACTGGGGAAAATCAGACTAGTATTGAGGGATGCTTTTAAAGTTGACTTTAGCTGTATTGGCAGTCTTTTTTTTTTAAATATATTTTTAGCTGTAGATGGACACAATACCTTTATTTATTTATTTTTATGTGGTGCTGAGGATGGAACCAGCGCCTCCTCACACGTAGTAGGCAAGTGCTCTACCACTGAGCTACAACTGTGCCTAGACCTCTGCATGGTCTTAATTACTCTTTAGGACTTAAGATAATCTAATGTAACATGAATAACTGAAAATTATTTTAAAAACTAATTTTGAAAAACTTAATTTATATATTATTTAAACTCATATAATATATAACAAGAATGAATCTAAAGTAAGCTATGGACTTTGAGTGATAATGATGTGCCAAAGCAGTTTATTAGCATAAATATGATTTAAAGAATTTCTTAGCTTTTTACAATAATTATAGAGTCACACATTACAGGACACTCTGTTACAGGACATAACAGAGAGTAGGGCATGGTGGTGTGTACCTATAATCCCAGCAACTGGGAGGCTGAGGCAGCAGGATCACAAGTCTGAGGATAGCTTTAATGAGACCCTGTCTCAAAATGAAAAAATAAAAGAGGTGAGGATATAGCTCAGTGGTAGACTGTCCCTTGGTTCAATCCCCAGTATCAAAAACAAAACAAAAATTACCAATAAACACATGAAAAGTTGATCATCATCAGTTATTAGGAAAACGTAAACCAAAACCACAATGAAATACCCACTAGGATTAGTTGTAATAATAAAAAAAGATGGACAATAATTAGTGTTGTGAGGATGTAGAAAAAGCAGATCCCATAGGAACAGCTGGTGGGAAAGCAAAAACTGAGCAGAAGATTGAAAAAAATAACATTATAACAGTTCCTAATATGCAACACAAATATTCGTGATTCATATCCTCTTTTATTTCAATCTTGCTAAAGACTCATGAGTTTTATTTTTTTTTCAAAAAACTAGTTTTTGTTTCCCTTTTTCCCTACTGTTTTCCTGTTTTCAATTTCACTGATTCCTCTTCTTATCCTTACTATTTTCTTCCTTGTACTTGCTTTGACTTTGCTCTTTTTTTCTGGGGAGGAAACCTAAGACCTTCTGAATATTAGGCAAGCATTCCACCAAAAAGTTACATCCCCAGTGCCTTTGAGTTTTATATTTTTTAAAAGTTTCCTTGAGGGCTGGGGATGTGGCTCAAGCGGTAGCGCGCTCGCCTGGCATGCGTGCGGCCCGGGTTCGATCCTCAGCACCACATACAAACAAAGATGTTGTGTCCACCTAAAACTGAAAAATAAATATTGAAATTCTCTATCTCTAAAAAAAAAAAAAAAAAAGTTTCCTTGAGACTTTCTTTGTGACTGTGGATTACTTAGACATGTGTTATTTAAATTTCCATGGTTTGGAAGTTTTTCTCTTATCTTTCTCATTGTCTTCTAGTTTGATTCCATGATGATTAATGCAGACACCCCATATGACTTCAATTCCTTTAAATTAGCTGTTTTATATCCAGCTGTTTTATATCCAGGATAGGATCTATCTTTACATATTCCATAGCACTTGAAAGAATTGTATTCTATCAATGTCTATTAGATGTTGTTGGTTCATTGTGTTTATTCTACATTCTTGTTACCTGAGAATTCATTCTGCTAATTGTTGTGAATAAGGTGTGAATGTTCTAATTATAACTGTGCATTTGTCTATTTTTTTCTTTCAGTTTTGCTTTTAGTTCATATATTCTAAAAGCTCTTGTTTTTGGTTGCCTATACATTTAGGACCATTTCCTGGTCAACTGATTTTTCTAAAAGTATGTTTCTCTTTGTCTTCAGTAATTTTATTTTCTACTTTATCTAATATTAATCTAGCCATCCTTGCCTTTTTTGAAATTTTAGTTTTTATTTTCTCATCTTTTTACTGTCAATCTGTCACTTCCATTCAAAATAAGTTTCTTACGTTTAACATATAGTTAAACTGTATTTTTTCATTTACTCTCTGCCAATCTGTTTTAATTGGTATGTTGAGACTATATTTATATTTAACTGAATACAACTGAAAGTTAAGGCTTGTGGCCATCATATTATGATTTGTTTTCTGTTTGCTTCTTGTGCTTTTTCCCTGTTTGTCTTTTTCATTCCTTCTTGTAAAAATTTTTTCAATATTCCAACTTGATTTATTTATATGAATATGACAACAAAGTTGTCTAATAGTCAAGAGGCCTGGTGAAAATGAGATGTTACTATAAACATAGCCAATTAGTTATCTAGGAATCATAAATCTTTCATCGGTCAAGCTAGCTTTCTAAAGATAATTATTGAAAAGTGAGTCTCAAAAACAATAAGAATCTTTTTAGGCTAAAATACTATCAGGTTGGGTTGGGGCTGTAGCTCAGTGGCAGAGCGCTTGCCTAGCATGCGTGAAACACTGGGTTCAATCCTCAGCACCAGATAAAAATAAACAAATGAAGTAAAGGCATTCTGTTCATCTACAATTACAAAAAAATTCTGCTACAGAATTCTCATGGCATTAACTGATGTTTAGTGATCTATGTCCTGGCTCCTGAAGGTTAAAACTCTCTGACCTCTGGAAATCTCACCTTCTTTTAAAATTTTAGAGTACAGTTGGCTTTCTGCATCTGTGGATTCAAACTTGTGGATTGTCAATACTTGAAAACCTGCATCTGTACTGAACATGTATAGACTTGCATTTACATTGTATTATATAAGTAATCTAGGAATGACAAAATACACAGAAAGATGCAGATACTTTACATGCAAAAACTACACCATTTTATATAAAGGAACTTGAGCATCCATGGATTCTAGTATCTGAGAATGGTCCTGGAATCAATTCCTCATTTATATCAAGGGATACCTATTTAATTGTGAGGAAGAATAGACACAGCTGGGAAGCATAGTCATCTTCGTACTTCCACTGAGACTGAGCTGTCAGCACCTTTGTCCCTAATCACTGACATTTATGAATACCCCATTGAGGCCTCAGGAAAACCTACAGCTGTGCATGGTGATATACTCCTACACTCCCAGGAGGACTGCAAGTCTGAGGCCAGACTGGGCAACTTAGCAAGACCCTGTCTCAAAATAAAAAAAATAAAATGTTCCAGTACCAACCCCCAAATTCCAAGTTTCCACATTGAATTTGTGTAGGAGAATGGGAAATGTGGTAAATTCTCTGGAAGCTCATACTTCTTGGTGCATTAATTTAATCTCAGATGAATGACACTTAAAAGTCCATCAGAAAAAATATCTACTGACATTGTGCAAAGTATAATTTAACCATTTTCATTTACATGTAGGTTTATTAAAATGTTCTCAGGTTCAAAACTTAGAGTCTAACACGTTAGGCAAAGTGAGTTACACTACTGAGTTACACCCCTAGATCTATTTTTCTCTTCCTTTTTTTGGGTACCAGGGATTGAACCAAGGGGCTCTTAACCTCTGAAACACATTCCCAGCCTTTTTTTTGTATTTTATTTAGCTCTTACTTAGTTGCTTTGAGCTTCACTAATTGATAAGGTTGGCTTTGAACTCATGATCTTCCTGTTTCAGCCTCTTGAGCCACTGGGATTACAGGCATGCGCCATCGTACCTGGCCTGTTTTTCTTTTATGATTATAATAATCTAGCCAATAAAGGGGAAAATGGGTCATCATAAATGTAGGTGGGAGACACTCATTAGTGTTATACCAGTTATACTAGGGAAGGGAAAGGGGAGGTAAGGGGAGGCACTGGGGAGCACTGGGGAATGAAATTGATCAAACTGTTATATGCACATATGAATGTTCTCAATGAAACCTACTGTTCTGTGTAATTAATAAACAACTAAAAAAAAATACAGACAGTGTTATACCAGTTTCATGCATTAATATTTGATGTTTCTAGGAAGACTGACCTTTGACTCGGACATCGCTGTACCTCTGAAAATGGTGGTAAGCAGCTTTCCATGGGTTTCGATAGTGACGAAGCAAAGTGATGGGAGGTCTTGGACGCACTGGGACATACCTCACACCTTCCTCATCTATTCAAAAGGAAAGAAAAAAGACATTAAAGAGCTAATTACATATTTTTAACATTCTCCAAGTTTAATTCCAATCAGGAAAACTGACAATGGAGACACCCTCTGGGAAGTACACTTGACTAGTGAGAAGTATCAGGAGATAAGAATTAGCCTAAAAAAAAAAAAAAAAAAGAATTAGCCTAAGTGACCATTACCAATATACTCCTTGGGAGGAGACTTTCGCTTCTCAGCCTTCACCAGAAGATTTTTGGCAGTGGACTTCTCATCGTCAGTGCTGTTTGTCTCCATCATATCCCCCTCTTCTGTTGAGATCACGTGCTGCTGTTTTCGAGGCTTTTTTCTTGGGGAGGCACCAGGTGGCAGGTCACTTGTAGGCATAGACAGGTTGTTTGCCAGCAAAGAAAGAGATGGAGACACAGTGTTGGTAGCCAGTGGAGGAACTGCTGTCAGAGGAAATGGAGCATAGACATCTATGAGAACCCAAATATCAAGGAATGCTTCACTTGATTTCCAGCAACAACAACAATTCAGAAGACAGTACAGACACCTAGTATTCCTTGAGCCTTTCTCTGGGCTTCTCACTGTGCCAAGCACTCTGAGGCAGAGGCTGTCAGATGTTTTGTAATGCCATCTTCACCTTCTGTCATTCTAGGACTCTTGCTTTAACAGAGGCACAATGCCACTAAGCTAAAAGAAGGTATTTCTTATCCTCTGTTGTAGGTGTGGTCAGATAAGATGAAAGCAGAGAGCTCTGTAGTACTTTTAAGGAAATTTCCTTAAAAGAAAGATGTTACTCTCTATTCCTTGTCTTCTTTCTGTGCCCTAGAGCCCAGATGTATGTTTGGAGCTTCAGTAGCTACCTTGAATCAAAAGCATGAACATCACATCCTAGGAGTTGCTGAGTGAAAGGTGGAAAGGGCCTAGATCCCTACAGATGGAGTCCACATACCATCGCTGGACTGTCTGCCTTGGGTATGCTTCAAGGGAGATAAATCCTTACATGTTGAAGTCACTGTTGTTCTGGCCTTTAAATATAAATTCCTACCAGGTAACTTATTAACACATAATCTTAGAAACAATCTAAATATAGGAATTATTATTATCATCTCTGAATTCACAGATGAGAAACTATGACACAAACCACATAAGTACCAAGTAGCAAATTTGGAAGTTAACAGAAGCAGGATGGCTTTGGAGTCTGCACTGTTATCTACCATGGGAGATGCTGTGTCCAGGTAAAAGAAAGGGAGCAAACACTAGTTAGAGTTTGTAGGCTCACATATTTAGGGACTTAAACATACTCTAAAGGTTCACTGGACTCTTACTTCTAGTCTACTACCTACTTGCCCTACCCTCTCCAACCTCAGCTACCCATGCCAACAGCCACACCCTACACTGCCATCACTAATAATCCCAATACGCTTGACAGCCATCTCGGCCTCCAACTCAAGTCCAAACTCCCTTTCCAGGTCAGTCCCCTTCAAAAATAGCCTCCAACAAACTTTAGAACCCATGAGAAGATACTGGCCATCCATTTTACCACTTTTCTGCTATCACTTAAAACACTCATGTCCATTCTCTTTCATTGCCAGATTTAAATTCTATATTTTACTCATTTTATTCCTTCATTGTCCCTTTTCTTGCTTTACTGTTCTCATTTAGCAAATGCAAAAGAGGTTTAATTTAATTTCCCAACTATGTAGCTGAATGTAGCTAGAGACACACAGCAATGATGACTGGCCTCATTTGGACAATTCTATTGTGTTCGCTAAGTCCATTCCTTTTCTGGATGATTATTTAATATTTTCCCTTCCCTCAACCTTTTGACTATTCTTCCTCTATCTTTACTCTAAGTAGAGCCTCTTGCTTCTACTATTTATTGAAAAAGAAGCAATCAGAAGGAAATGTCCATAAATGTCATTACTACATCTCCCCACATGGGCTGGGATTCCTCCTTTGGGTTATCCCAGAAAAGACCAACTCTTTCAAAAACACACTGGACCCCACCTCCTCCCACCCCCTGAGATGCTGCTCTAGGAATTCTCATAGCTTTCTCTTGAATCATCAATTCTTCTTTTCTTGGTGGATTACTCCAATTAACATACAAAATTTGTTTCACCTTTTTTTTAAAAAAATTTTTTGTTCTAATTAGTTATACATGACAATAAGAATGCATTTATGCCCTTTGATATATATAAATGGGGTATAATTTCTCACTTTTCTGATTGTACATGTTGTAGAATCCAATTGGTCATGCTGTTATATATGTACAAAGGTAATAATGTCTGTTTCATTCTATTTGCCTTCCAATCACCATATCCCCCCTCCCCTCCCTTCTACCTAAAGTATCTCTGATCTTCCCTAGCACCCCCTCCTCATTGTGAATTAGCATCTGCATATCAGAGAAAACATTCAGCCTTTGTTTTTTTGGGATTGTCTTATTTCACTCAGGATAATATTCTCCAACTCCACCCATTTACTGGCAAATGCCATAATTTCATTCTTCTTTAAAGCTGAATAATATTCCATCAAATATTATTTTTATCCATTCTTCTACTGAAGGGCACCTAGGCTGGTTCCATAGTTCAGCTATTTTGAATTGAGCTGCTATAAATTTTGATGCTGCCACATCAGTGTAGTAGGCTGATTTTAACTCCTTTGGGTATAGACTGAGGAGTGGGATATCTGGGTCAAATGGTGGATCTATTCCCAGTTTTCTGAGGAATCTCAATACTGCTTTCCAAAATGATTGGACCAATTTGCATCCCACCAGCATTGTATGAATGTAACTTTTTCTCCAATCCCTGCCAACATTTGTTGTTGCCCGTATTCTTGATGATTGCCATTCTGACTGGAGTTGAGATGAAATCTTACAGTGATTTTGATTTGCACTTCTCTAATTGTTAGAGATGAACATTTTTCCATGTTTCTTTTCTTTTTTAAATATTTTTTTTCTAGTTGTCAATGGACCTTTATTTTACTTATTTATATGTGGTGCTGAGGATTGAACCCAGTGCCTCACACATGCTAGGCAAGTGCTCTACCACTGAGTTACAGCCCCAGCCTTCCATATGTTTCTTGATCAGCTGTATTTGTTCTTCTGTGAAGTGTCTGTTCAGTTCCTTAGCCCATTTGTTGATTGGGTTATTTGTTTCTTTGGTGTTAAGTTTTTTGAGTTCTTTATATATCCTAGAGATTAGTGCTTTCTCTGAGGTGTATGTGGTAAAGATTTTCTCCCAATCTGTAGGCTCTCTCTTCACATTATTGTTTCTTTTGCTGAGAAGAAGCTTTTTAGTTTGATACCATTTGATCATCCCCCATTTATTGATTCTTTATTTACTTCTTGCACTGTAGGGTCTTATTAAGGAAGTTAGATCCTAGGCTGACATGGTGAAGATTTGGGCCTTCTTCTTCTTCTAGTAGACGCAGGATCTCTGTTTTAGTCTCTCTCTTTGATCCACTTGGAGTTGATTTTTGTGCAGGGTGAGAGAGAGAGGTTCAATTTAATTTTGTTACATGTGGCTTTCCATTTTCCCAGCACCATTTGTTGAACAGGCTATCTTTTCTCCAGCGAATGTTTTTCTTAAAACGACGACGACAACAACAGTAAAAAGCAACCCTCTTAGGGCTGGGAGTGGAGCTTGTGGTAGAGTGCATACCAGGCAAGCATACACAGTCCTGGGTTCAACCTCAGAACCCAAAAACAAAACAGACCCAAATAAGAACTTCACCTTGACATCATTTCCCTTCAGTTACTACCCTTCTTTTTTTCTATCCCTTCATAACAAATTCCTCAGAAGTTATCTGTATACAATGTTTGTATTTCTCCCCCAACTTTTTCTTGATCTTGCTCCCAATCACCGTTGGGTTCAGTCTACAAAGTGATTTTATTGGCATTTATTCCCCAGATGACCTCATCCACTTACTGAGGCTACAGCTTTAAGAACAATTAATATGTATACTGATACCACCTCAATTTATATCTGCAACTTCACTTTCTATTCCAAAGTATCAGACTAATAGATCCCACTACCTATTTGCATGTCTAACAAACACACAACTTAAACTTAGCATATTAAAAACTAAACTCTTCCTACTAAATATGATCCTCCTGTGGTTTTCCCTATTTCAGCCAAGGGCAACTCCATGGCCTCCTGTTACTAAGACTAAAAACCTTGGGGTTGCCCCAGACCCTGTTCTCTCTCATTCAACATTCAATCTTTAAAGAAATCCTCATAAAAACACATCCAGAATTCAACCACCTCATGTTACTTCCATGGCTACTACCCTGGCTGATTCTGCACTCCTCCCTGAAAGTAATGCAACAGTCTCTCCAAAATCTCCTCATTCATCTCTGCCCCCACAGTCTTCTTCACACAGGAGCCACTATGTTCTGCTTAAAATCTAAGCAGCTCCTCACATTCCTCTTTTCAAGCCCCTCTAACAGTTTTCCACTGACCTTGGAAAGGCTAAAGTCCCTACACAGGCTGCAGAAGTTCTATCAAGGCAAAATAAATCCATGGAAGTATATACTTATGGCATAATACATTACAATAAAAAGTAAATAAATAGCAGGTTTAAAAACCTCCAGACATAGGCAGGTGCACTGGCACACACCTGTAATCCTAGCTGCTTGGGAGGCTGAGGCAAGAGGGTCTCAAGTTTAAGGCCAGTCTCAGAAACTTAGCAAGACCCTGTCTCAAAATAAAAAGAACTAGGGATGTAACTCAGCGGTAGAGTGCCCTTGGGTTCAATCTCCAGTACTAAAACTGAAAAACAAAACAAAACAAAACAAAACAACAACAAAAACTATAAATACAATATAACCACACCTCTTACTGAAAAAAACAACATAAGGAATAAAGCCTTCTCAATGAAATGGTGGGTAGTACTAGGTAAATGAGCACAAATCTTTTTTTTCTTTGTTCTTATTAGATATATATGACAGTATTTTGATGTATTGTACATAAATGGAGTATAACTTATCCTAATTACAATCCTGTTCTTGTATATGATGTGGAGTTTCATTGGTTGTGTATTCATATACGAATATAGGAAAATTTTGTCCTCCTCCCTTCCCTTCATCCCCCTTTGTCTAATCCAATGAATTTCTATTCCTGCCCCGCTCTTTATTGTGTGTTAGCATTCACATATCAGAGAGAATACTTGGCATTTGGTTTTTTGGGATTGGCTTATTTCACTTAGCATGATCGTCTCCAGTTCCATCCATTTACTGGCAAATGCCATAATTTAATTCTTCTTTATGACTCAGTAATATTCCACTGTGTATAGATACTACATTTACTTTATTCATCTGTTGATTCCATAGTTTTATGTTGGTTCCATAGTTTTACTATCATGAACTGAATGCTATAAACATTGATGTGCCTGTGTCACTGTAGTATGCTAATTTTAAGTCCTTTGAGTATATATCAAGGAGTGGGATAACTAGGTCAAATGGTGGTTCCATTCCAAGTTTTCTGAAGACGGAGCACAAATCTTTTGTGTGTGTGTGTGTGTGTGTGTGTGTGTGTGTGTTTAGGTATATATGATTAGATATACATGCTGGGGATTGAACCCAGGGCTTTGTGCATGCGAGGCAAGCACTCTACCAACTGAGCTATATCCCCAGCCCTGGAACAAAAATCTTAATTTTCACTTTGCATTTGTCTCTATTTCATAAAATTTGTATACTGATTATGGTACTTTTATTAAGAAACAAAACAAAAAAACAACAAAAACCCTCCAAAATGATTTGACTTTCATAAACTGGAAGTTTAGAGTTGAGAGGAAAGAGGTAGTGAATAGCTTTAAGATTTTACTAATCACATTTATCACGAGAGTATTTTCAATTTGGGCACAATGGCACACGCCTGTAATCCCAGCAGCTCAGGAGGTTGAGGCAGGAGGACTTTGAGTTCCAAGCCAGCCTCAGCAATGGTGAGGTACTAAGTAACTCAGAGAGACCCTGTCTCTAAATAAAATACAAAATAGGACTGGGACGTGGCTTAGTGGTTGAGGGCCCCTGAGTTCAATCCCTGGTACCATCCCCCTCAAAACTACACATCTTACTTTGAATGCTAGGAATTTATACTGAAGAAATCCATAGGGAAATATTAATATCTTTTCACAATTTTGGTTGAAATTAAAATTAATTACAAAAGGGAAACAAGATTGGCTTAAGTTTTCAAAAATAATTTCTTTCATTTAATAAAAATGAATGGAATGCAACTTTGGTTTTTTGGTACTGCGGATTGACCCAGGAGCACTTTACCACTGAGCCACATCCCCAGCCCTTTCTAATTTTTTATCTTGAGACAGGGTCTCACTAAGTTGCTTAGGGCCTCACTAAATTGCTGAGACTGGCCTTATACTTGCAATCCTCTTGGCTCAGACCCCTCAAGGTGTTGGGATTACAGGCTGGTGCCACCACATCCAGCAATGAAATGCAACATTTAAAATGGGCTTCATGTGGCTGAGGATATAGTTCATTGGTAGACTGCTTGCCTAACATACTGAGGCCCTAAGTACAAAACAAACAAACAAAACAAAAAGGGGCATCAGGGAGTTAGCTGGGTTTCCTTGCTGATGGTCTCACAGAGATGGAACTCTAGAGAGGAGAGTTAGGAAAAGGGAAAGGAACAACTGCCAAAAGTGAAAATTCTGTAAATAAACTTACCAGAAACTGGCCTCATGATGTCCATTGGTTCTACTTCTTCTTTCACTTTGATCTCAGGTACAGGAGGGCCCAAAACAGAGGAAAGACTGCCACCCACAGTGGCTGTTGGTGGTGGTGCAGCTGCAATGGTAGTGATGGGTGGAGTGATGGGGACTGCTCCAGGAATGGTTGAAAGGGAGACAGCTGGCTGTGATGGGGGACTGGCTGCTGCAATCATGGTTGGAATGGTTGGTGGAGGCTGCTGGGCAGTGGGAGGGACTGCGATGGTAGGCTGATCATTATTTTGATTGGATACTGTCTCCATGGACACAGTGACTGGAGTGGCCATCGACACGTGGATTTCAGATTTAGGTTTCACA
This sequence comes from Marmota marmota marmota, assembly GCF_001458135.2. Classification (NCBI taxonomy): domain Eukaryota; kingdom Metazoa; phylum Chordata; class Mammalia; order Rodentia; family Sciuridae; genus Marmota; species Marmota marmota. The sequence goes on from NW_026000037.1 coordinate 22,491,319, forward strand.
CTGAAACACGAAAGCAAAGCACACATAGCAGATAAGAGTAAATTGCCTTAACCTGCAACATCTCAGATGCTGGTATTTGTCTAATTATTTCTGTACAGCATACAGCACAAGTAACTCTCTATTCTTTGATTTTAAAAGTTTAACTTTGGGGCTGGGGATGTGGCTCAAGCAGTAGTGCGCTCGCCTGGCATGTGTGCGCGCATGCCTGGGTTCGAACCTCAGCACCACATACAAATAAAGATGTATCCGCCGAAAACTAAAAAATAAATATTAAAAAAATTCTTTCTCTTTCTCTCTCTCTAAAAATAAATAAATAAATAAAAATAAAAGTTCAACTTTAAGGTAACTTTTAAAAGGAACTCAGGTAGGTATGTACTTATGAAGTTGGACACTGAACTCAGGGCCTGAGCATGCTAAGCACGTGTCCTATCATCAAAGCTACACCCCCAGCCTGACATTCAGGTTTGTGGTTCGTTTTTTTGGGTTCTGGGGATTAAACCCAGGGTACTTTACCATTGAGCTACATCCCCAGCCCTTTTAATTTTTCCAGACACGGTCTTACTAAATTGCTTCTGGCCATGATAAGTTGCTGAGGAGGACCTTGAATTTGTGATCCTCTTACCTTAGCTTCCCAAGTCACCATGATTACAAGGGGTTGCCACCACATCTGGCTTATAATATCTTGTGTGCCCCACCCCTTCCAAATTTTTTAAAAACAGTTATCAATTAATTCAGAAAAAAAGAACATTTTAAATAAATCAGTCACTTCATTGTACACAGACTACTCATTGTTTTAAACTATTTTAGATGTTGATGGATCATTTATTTTATTCATTTATTTATATGTGGTGCTGAGAATTGAACCCAGAATTGAACCCTAGAATTCCTGAATACATATGTTGTCTTTGGAGTTTCTTTTTTTTCCTTTTAATCTATAGATACACTCATATTGCACATAGTTTCTTATAAAAGAGGAAATTCATGGAAGTGGCAAAGTTCCAAAAGGCACAAAAGAATACAAGTGTACAAAGCAGAACTTAACTTTAAGTTCTGCTTTGTACACCCACACCTCTACCCAATGGCACCACTCTGCACAACTTCCAGAGATACTTCAGGCACCTAACATAGCCACAAACACTGTTCAAAAAAGTACATCCTAGTTTATCAATTTAATAAGTGGTAAATATTTCATCAAATAGATGTAATGGTTTATCTACTTAACTACTACCACAGAAAATTCAGATAATTAAACCCAACATAATATTCCCTCAAATTCAATACCAAAAACAACTGCCATAGGCCAAGAAATGAACATAGACTTAAACCTCATATGATATGTAAAAAAACTGTACTCAAAATGAATCATAGTTCTAAATTTGAAATATAAAAATATAAAATTTTTAGATAAGATACAAAATAAAACCTAGCATTAGGTGGGGAGTTTTTAGATACAACTCCAAAAGCACAGGAAAAAATAGCGTGGGCTTCATCAAAATGAAAAACTTGTTTTGCTAAAAACCATTAAAAGAGGTTGGCAAAAAACAAGGCATAGAGAAAGAAAATATTCGCAATGAACATTATCTCACAAGATGAACCTCAAGGACACGATGCTTGAGTGAAATAAGACAATCACATAAAAAAGACAAACACTGGGACTGGGAATGTAGTTCAGTGGCACAGTACTTGTCCAGCACATGCAAGGCCCTGGGTTCCACCCCCAGCACTGTAGAATGAATGAATTAATGAACAAAAAGTTAAAATGATTTCAATTATATGAGGTTTTCAGAGTAGTCAAATTCACAGAAATGAACAGAAAATAGTGGCTGCCAGGGTAAGGGGCAAAGAGAGAATGCGAGTTAGTGTTTAATGGGTAGAGAGTTTCAGTTTGGGAAGATGAAAAAGATCTGGATCTCTATTTACAACAACACAAGTACACTCAACATTCCTGAACTGCACACTCAAAAATGACTCAGATGGTTTAAAAGAAACCTGAAACAAGGGAATTTTAGTCAGAATATATAAAGAACAACACTAAGAAAGCATGTAATACCATTAGAAAATGGGCAAATGACATAAAAAATGAACAGATATTGCACTAAAGAGGATATTCCAGTAGCAAATAAGCACATAAAAAGACACACATCATTTTTAGCCATTAGAGAAATACAAATTGAAGTCTCCATGATACTTTACCAAATGCTTATTAAAGTTTTAAAATAAAATTTTAAAAGTACATACCAGGTGTGGGAAACCTGATCTATGGTATAGCCACTATGGAAAAATTTGGGAATGTCTTCTAAAACCAAAATACATGTACCATATAACCTAGCAACTATACCCTTGGGATCTGAAAATGTATGTCTACAAAGAAAGCTGTAGATGAGTACTCATACCAAATGTATCGCTAAGGCCCCAAATTGAAACAACCCTAATAACTTTAATAAACAAATGGATAAGTTCTGGTACATACATATAATAATGCAGTACTAGCCACCCGAAAAAGAATAAATCACTGATACATGCTACAGCTTGAATGGACCTTGAAAACACTAGGTTGAGCCAATATCATTAGGTTATTGTATATCAAACAAATATTTATAATTCCATTTCTATCAAACTCTAAAATGATGAAATAAATTACAGTGATGGAGAACAACTAGTGGCAAAGGGTGTGGTTTGCAAATGAGAGTGTCATCATGGCAGTAAAACAGTTCTCTATTCATATTATGGTAACAGATACACAAACCTATGAATGTGATAAAATTTCCAAGTACTGTACATCTCTGTTTCCCCTCACAAATTGGTGACATCTTAATAAGGCTGGTAGTTAAGTCAACAGTATTAAACCAATGTCAATTATTTTGAAAATGGACCAATGTTATGTAAGATGTAACCATTGGTAAAGGGTACATGAGAAAGCTATTATTTTTGCAATATCTTCTTGGTCTTTTTTTTGGACGGGGGGGGGGGGGCTAATTGGGGATTGAACCCAGGAATGCTTTACCATTGAGCTATATCCCCAGTCCTTTTTGAGACAGTTTAACTAAGTTGCTGAGGTTAGCCTTGAACTTGCATTTCTCCTGCTTTAGCCTCCCAAGCTGCTGGGATTATAGGCACGTACCACCAAGTCCAGCTCTTGTTAAATTATTTCAAAATAAATATATCTAAAATGGGAGGCTGGGCGTGGCAGCGCACATCTGTACTCCCAGTGGCTCAGGATGATGAGGCAGAGGATTGCGAGTTCAAAGCCTGTCTCAGCAACAGCGAGTTGCTAAGCAACTCAGTGAGACCCTGTCTCAAAATAAAATATCAAATAGGGATGGGGATGTGGCTCAGTGGCTGAGTACCCCTGAGGTCAATTCCTGGTACCAAAAATAAAAAATATAAAAGGAAATGTTTATAACAGCTCAATTTACAATAGATAAACTATGGAATCAACCTAAGTGTCCTTCTATGGATGAATGGGTAAAGAAAATGTGGTATAGATACACACACATACACACACACACACACACACAAAATGGAATATTACTCAGCCTTAAAGAATGAAATGATGGCATTTGTTAGCAAATGGATGGAACCAGAGAATTATTATGCTAAGCAAAGTAAGCCAATCCCAAAGAACCAAAGGCTGAATGTTTTCTCTGATATGCAGATGCTAATTCACAATGGGTAGGGTATTTTGGACTAGACAGAGGGGAGCGAAGGAAGGGAAGGAGGTATAGGGGTAAGAATGATAGTAGGATGAATTGGACATTATTGCCCTATGTGTATATATTATAGGACCTCTGTAACTCCTCATCATGTACAACAAGACAAATGAGAAGCTATATACCATTTATATATGTCAAAATATATTCTATTGTCATTTATAACTAATTAGAACAAGTAAAAAAAATATATATATATGTGTGTGTATACACACACACACACACACACACACGGCTGGGGCTGTAGTCAGTGGCAGCGCACTTGCCCAGCATGTGCAAGGCACTGGGTTTAATCCTTAGCACCATATACAAATAAAATAAAGGCATTCTGTCCATCTACATCTCCAAAAAAAATTTTAAAAACATACAAATAATAATAATAATAATAATAATAATAATAATAATAATAAAGAAAACTGGCTGAATCTAATGGGAATAGCAAGCTTGATTCTGTTTTAACTTGCCCTATTTCCACTCTTTTAGCTCTATATTAGGTTTGCACAGCCAGTCCACACTCAGTGAAAACCAGCAGCCTAGCTGTACAAGAGGTTGGAGCACCTTTAAATTCTCATTTTCAGAANTGCGCTTGGGTTTATATCCAAAGGATTTAAAATCAGCATACTACAGTGATGCAGCCACATCAATCTATAGCAGCTCAATTCACAACAGCTAAAGTATGGAACCAACCTAGATGCCCTTGAACAGATGAATGATAGAAAATGTGGTACATATACACAATGGAATATTATTCAGCCTATAGAAAAATGAAATTATGGACTGGGGATGTGGCTCAAGTGGTAGCACGCTTGACTGATATGCTTGAGGCATCGATTCTCAGCACCACATAAAAATAAAGATATTGTGTCCACCTAAAGACTAAAAAATAAAATATAAAAAAAAATTGAAATTATGGCATTTGCCAGTAAATGGGTGAAGTTGGAGAATAAGCCAATCCCCAAAACCAAAGGTTGAATGTTTTCTCTGATAAGCGAATGCTGATGCATAGTTGGGGGCAGGGTAGGAAAGAATGAAGGAACTTTGGCTTGTGCAGAGGGGAGTGAGGGGAAGGGGTGGGACTGTGGGGATGGGAAGGACAACAGTAGAAGGAGACAGACATTTTCACCCTATATACATAGTATACTTTTTTTTGGGGGTGGGGGTACAGGGAATTGAACTGAGCCACATCCCCAGCCCTATTTTGTATTTTATTTAGAGAAAGGGTCTCACTGAGTTGCTTAGCACCTTGTTGTTGCTGAGGCTGGCTTTGAACTTTAGATCCTCCTGCCTTAGCCTTCCCAGCTGCTGGGATAATAGGCGTGTGCCACCGCACCTGGCTACCCAATATATGTGTATGATTACACTACTGGTGTGACTCTGCACCATGTATAGCAAGAGAAATGAGAAGTTGTGCTCCATTTGTGTATAATGTGTCAAAATGTATTCTACTGTCATGCATAACAAATTAAAAAAATATTGAAGGGGATTGAGGGAGGGAGGAGAGGGAAAGGGGAGGTATTAGGGAATGGAATTGATGAAATTATACTGTTTTATTGTGTGCATGTATGAATATAGCAAATCCCACTGTTGTATATAATTTCAATGTGCCAATAAAAAGGGGAAAACAAACAATCAATAAGCTCTTTGTAAAAATAAGTAATATGGTACATAAAACATCCTGTTTTGCTTAAATGTTAGCACAATTTAAGGATATTGTGCCTCCCTTGCCAAATGTTCAGTACAAAATTGTATTTCTGCTTTTTATATTATTCATAGATAAAAATCAAAAAATATTCTGTTCTTTGTTTCATTAAAAAAAATAGTGTCAGCTGAGTTTCCATTGTGAAAAACAAAAACAAAATTGTGAGGAAAAATAAACCAAGCCTTGGGAACATTTAGGATACTTTCAACTGTATCAACATTCACATAATGAGAGTTGAAGCAGAAAGGGACAGAAATACTATTTGAAAATATAATGTGAGAAACTAATATGTACATCCATGTTTAATAAACTCAATGAAGGATCAACTTAAACCCATACCTCCTGGACACCTCATAGTTTATCTGCCAAAGTGTTGAAGAAGGTATTTAAAAGTGAAATTCTGTAATTTGGCTAGATAAAAAAACACTAAATGTGGCAAAATATAAAAACAATTAAATCAAGCATTTTTTTTTTGTATTTTCCCACAGATTTTAAGACTTTAAGAAAAAAAAATTGACAATATTACCTAAAATAAAAAAAGGGGTGACACAAAGAGATGGTAAATGGGAGACAATATTTAAAAATTAGGCCATTCCAGAAGTGCATTTGACAAATTCTGACAAATTGGAGATTCTCCCCCAACTCCCCCAAAAGTATAGGGGTTGGAAATTGATTAGTAAGAAAAAGACTATGAAAGAAACAAAGATCAGAAGGTCATGGAATACCTAGCACGCACGCACATTCACACAAAGGACTAACCCAAATTTTACTGTGGAACTTCTAAACATTGGGAAGTGAATTCATTAAAAGTTTCAGAAAGAAACAAATACAACAATATGGGTCTGGGGATATAGCTCAGTTTGTAGATTGCTTGCCTTGCATGCACAAGGCCCTGGGTTCAATCCCCAGCACCACACACACACACACACACACACACAAATTGATATAAAGGTTGGGGTTCAAGATAGCATTAGGCCTTTGAAGAATAACAGCAAAATACACAAGACCACAAGACAACAGTAACACTTGAATATTTCTAAGGAATAATAGTGTCCAATCTAAAATTCTTCAAGCCCTTCTATCACTTAAGAGGGAGAAAAGTAGTTCTGTTTTTAGGTTGGGAAGATAAAGAGACATACTCTTTCCTAATTCTAGTACTAAATATAGCCAAACATCTGAGTGCAATGTATAACAAGCAACTAACTGTAGGGTAAAGGGAAGACACACTAGCTAGGGACCTAAGGACCTGCAGAACAACACAGCAATGAAGGGAAGGTAGGGATGGTGATGTTGTCTAGTACTGGTGATACCTGCTCAGGAGAGCTGCACTGATTCGGGGTATGGCAAACCAGTTGATTTCCTTATGGAGCCCTTCTAATTCCAGAGCTTTAGTTCCAGCAATTTGTACCTTGACCCTAAATTCCCAGAGGATAAAGCCTCTAATTTTGATAAGTCCTTTCCCATAAGGTTTTTGACATTTTTTACTTTCCACAGTTTTTTCAACAGTGTGATCAAATCCTGGAGTCTTGCCAATATATGCATACAATGGTATCTCAGAATATTTTTAAAATTTGCTCTTTTCTTCATATAAAGAAGTCAAGCATCATTCCACATGTTAAAGATCATCTATAAACTATTAGAACTTCTGGTCCATTTTGCAGAACTTATTATTCTTCATTTCTTGCAGTTATTTACAAATATTTCTCCCTAATTTGTCTTCTGCTTTGCTTAAAAAAAATTTTTTTTTTTTTTTCTTTTTTGGTCCTGGGGATTGAACCCAGGACCTTGAGCAGCATGTTAGGCAAGTACTTATCACAAAGCTACATTACCAGCACTAAGTTTTTTCTTGACAAGTTAAAAAAGATTTCTTAAACTGAGTCAAATTTCTTAATGCTTCCTTTTAAAAAATAGCTTCTAGATTTTTAGATTATAAAAAAGATTATAAATAAATTTACTCATTTTCTTCTTTTTGTTATTTGCATGGATCTGTCTTTTGAGGGTTTTTTTTTTGTTGTTGTTGTTGTTTTAAACTTTTTTCAGCTTCTCCGGTTATTTTCCCTGTTTCTTTTTTTCTTTTTGCAGTGCTGGGGATCAAACTTAGGACTCTGAGCATGCAAGGCAAGCAATCTATCATTGAGATACATTTCTTATTTCACTTGTGCTTTTTTTTTGTTTTGCTTTTTGTTTTTCTTGGTTAGTGCTAGTCTGTTTTCTAAATCACTGATTTCTGCCTCTCTATATATTATTTCCTTTTTTTCCATTTTGTTTTCTGTCATTGTAGGTTGATAATTTGCAATGTTTTAATTGACGTAAGTATTTTCTTAAAAGTTGTAGATGGACACAATACCTTTATTTATTTTTAATGTGGTGCTCAGGATCAAACCCAGTGTCTTGCATGTGGTAGGCAAGTGCTCTACCACTAAGCTACAACCCCAGCCCTGCCATAAGTATTTTAAGGCTATGAATTTTCCTCTAACTACTACTTTAGAAGCAGCTCGATGATATTAATAGTGTTTTCCCTGGGTTTGTTTTTCTGTCCTAATTTCCCCCTTTTAAAGAATAAAGTATATCCTCACTTTAACTAGTTATATCTTCAATGACTCTCTTCCCAACAAGGTCACATTCTGAAGTATTGAGGATAAAGAATCCAACATGGGAAATTGGGGGGAACATAATTCAACTCATTATAAAGTCATTTCCATGTACTGTAATATGACATATGCTTGATCTTTTACCTCAGTATGATCTGTATGAATTTTCTTTTCATTTTCATCCTCTGTTTTATACTGTTTTCTGCAGTTTTAATTTTGCCTTCATTCTGTGGCATCACCTAGTGCTTTGCTGAGTCTTATCAACTTGGGTCATCTCTGTATGTTTTGCTATTTACTCTGGGAATCTGTACATTTCATCTTTGTGTCTCCCTTCATAGAGATATAGTTATTTCATTAAGCTGTTAGATTTCACAATGGAATGTTTGTTTTGTGTGTGCTAGGGACTGAACCCAGATGTGCTTTAGCACTAAGCTATATGCCCAGCACTTTTTATTTTCTATTTCGAGAGAAGGTCTTACTAAGTTACTTATTAGGGCCTTGCAAAATTGTTGGGATTATGGGCATGTACTACCATACCTGGCCATGATAGAATGTTTTGTTATAAATCTCATGTTCCCTGGTGAGTGTTTTAGTGAGCAAATTAGTAATATTTTGTTGCTCTTCTCTGTTTAATCTTCCTATCAGTTATTATTCCTCATCAGAGAATGAGTTAGGCTATGCCTAAAACCCGTCATTTACATGAGAATCCTTCTCCTTGCATGTGGTAGTATGGGGAGGTTGTTTTTCCAGCAAGTTATTTTTTCATAATTCAAACAAACTCATTTTGGGTGCCACAGAAACAGAATGACTACTTCATATAAGGCCACAATGGGTGCATGTGTGGGACCCCATCTCCACAATGTCTCTGAATTACACTAACTCCAAAAATGATTCTACAAAATAGTCCCTCCCCAACCCCAATTTCTGCATCTGCTATGACAAATAGGAAGACTTGGGGATGTGGCTAAAGCGGTAGTGCGCTCGCCTGGCATGCGTGCGTCCCGGGTTCGATCCTCAGCACCACATACAAAGAAAGATGTTGTGTCCGCTTAAAACTAAAAAAATTTAAAAAATAAAAACAAATAAAAACAAATAGGAAGACTTGGTATGCTCTTAATCTTCAGGAACTAGACACATTTTTTTTAGCACTTTAAAACTAAGTCCATATTTTATTTGGATTTTTAAAAAATACATTTTAGGGTTGAGATATAGTTGGTAAAGACTGATCGCCAGTTTCAGAAAAGACAAAAGAAATCCATTTCAAACAATAAAAACAAACGTACTAATTTAAAACTGTTAATAACTAGGGTTAGGGGTATATCTCAGTTCTAGAGCACTTGCACATGTGAGGCTGGGGGTTCAATCTCCAGTTATGCCAATAAAATCAAATCAGACAAAAATGTAGTATCAAATGTTGGCAAGAATGTGGAGAAAATGGAAACACACATTTCATGTAGATGTAAATGAGTACAATGACTGGAAACCAAATTAAGCTACACATTTACTTTGACCCAGCAATGCTACTTGTAGAAACACATCAAAGAAATGTATGCAAAAGAGCCAATGATAGAGGAACAAAGAGATTCATGACAATATTACTACAGTAAAAAACGGAAATAACTGAAGCATTCAGTAGCCAATGTTTAATAATGGTACCAACAATGGCAGGAACATCATGTAATACACAGTTTCCTTTGGTGGTTTTCCATTTTCCTAACCTCTGACAATGATAGGTCCCCTAGGCATGGTCCTTATTTTACTTTTAGTCTCTATTTATACTCTTCCAACTGTCAGATAGGGATCATGATCACTGAGTAATATCACTTCATTACAAGTCTGGTGATGATCGGTTACTGCACATCTGAACCAGTTATTTCATAGTTCATGAAAGCAATTAAGTGTGTAGGTGTGCTCCTCTGCTTCCCCAGCAATAAATCCAAGTGGAATTTTTACAAAAATGGAGGACTGAGAGAAAACTGGACAACAAAGATGAAAAATGCAGGAAAAAAATTTCTGAAATAAGAACAGAAACAACAACAAAAACACCCCCCACCAATCTCAAAAAGTGATGCTGCTGTAGAAGGGAAAACTGGCTGTGAGTAAATATAAAAATGGCCCAGCAAAGAGAAGAACAAGACCTAGGCTTATAGGAAACTATGGTATGGACCATACTGAAAAAGTCTTATGAATATTTTTTAAAAAAGGTAAAGTTGCTTTAATTTTGTCTTTTAGTTTAAATTGCACTAGGAACAGAAAGCTCTGGTGGATGGACAATTTACTGAGGTGAACTAAAAAAGAGTAATTTTTTTTTTTTTTAAATCACAATCATTCAAGGCCAAAGTGTTGAAGATATTTGCTACACTAACAGAAAATGGTAGTTACCAGAAAAATGAAAACCTTTTACTGTGGATAAAGCTGGTTTCATCATTTCAGAAGTCAGCATGAATATGACTGATTTTAAACACTAGTGAAGCTGCTAGCACAGAAAAAGATGCTGCTGTGAAATATATACCCAGGATCTAAGCAGCAGCAAAGGCAAGTGGTTTTGATGAAAAAAACAAAACAAAACAAAAACAAAAACAAGTACTACCAGGTGTGGTGGTGCATGCCTATAATCCCAGTACTTGAGAAGCTAAGGCAGGAGGATTGCCAAGTCTGAGGCCAGTCTCAGCAACTTAGTGAGGCCCTAAGCAAATTAGTGACACCCTGTCTCAAAAAAAAAAAAAAGAAAAAGAAAAAGAAAAAAAGGAAAAAAGTAAAAATTCTTCTATTTAAGGGGGAAAAAAAAGTACCTGAAATGAAGCTAGTAAAAATCTTCACATTATAGGAACTGTGAGAGATTTCACAACACTGAATACGTAAAGGATAAAATCTTAGAAATGGGTCCTATCTTGTTAAGAAGTGTAACAAACTGGGTGCAGTGGAATTTGACTGGCAGACTGAGGCAGGAAGATCAGAAGTTTCAGGCCTGCCTTGGCAACCTAGCAAGACCCTGCTTCACAGAACTAACATCATCAAAATGGCGATATTACCAAAAGTTCTCTATAGGTTTAATGCAATGCCAATCAAAATACCAATGGCATTTCTTGTAGAAATAGATAAAGCAATCATGAAATTCATATGGAAAAATAAAAGACCCAGAATAGCAAAAGCAACTCTAAGCAGGAAGTGTGAATCAGGCGGCATAGCGATACCAGATTTCAAACTATACTACAGAGCAATAGTAACAAAAACAGCATGGTACTGGTACCAAAACAGGCGGGTGGACCAATGGTACAGAATAGAGGACACAGAGACTAATCCACAAAGTTACAACTATCTTATATTTGATAAAGGGGCTAAAAGCATGCAATGGAGGAAGGATAGCATCTTCAACAAATGGTGCTGGGAAAACTGGAAATCCATATGCAACAAAATGAAACTGAATCCC
>NW_026000037.1:22503244-22539692 GCF_001458135.2 Marmota marmota marmota
GGATAGGAAAGGTAGCAGAATACAACAGTTACTAATATGGCATTATGTAAAAATGTGGATGTGTAACCGATGTGATTCTGCAATCTGTATTTGGGGTAAAAATGGGAGTTCATAACCCACTTGAATCTAATGTATGAAATATGACATGTCAAGAGCTTTGTAATGTTTTGAACCAATTAAAAAAAAAGGAAAAAAAAAAAAAAAGACCCTCCTTCAAAATAAAAAATTTTGAAAAGGGCTGGGGATGTGACTTAGTGGTAGAGCACCCTTGGGTTTCATCCTAAAGACCCATGCATATACACACACACACACACACACACATACACACACACACACACACAAGTATTAAAATTTGCAAAGGCTTAGAAGGAGTTTTGCTTTGTATCTTAAGAAAAGAAGGCAAGAATGGTTGCAACTACTCTTGTGTTTCTAGCATTTTAAATTATACTGTATTAAGCAAATAGTTTCACTATTTTTTTCCCCATTTTCTTACATATTATAATCAACAGTAAAATTTTTTTTTTTAGTATTTTCACAGAAGATTTAACAGGTCACAGAACAATTGTAACTTTCCCAATGATTAAGATAATATAATCTTATCTTAAGATATTGCAGGGCTGGGGACATAGCTCAGTTGGTAGAGTGCTGCCTAGCATGCACAAGGTCCTGGGTTCAATCCCCAGCAACACACACACACACACACACACACACAAAAGAATAAGATTACATTGCAGTTTCAGCTTCCAGCAACATTTTTTATGCTCCTGCACTAATGTGCAAAATGACAACTGCAAGTACCTTCTACATCAAAGTCTTGGTCCCTGCTCTTTTCTCTGCCAGACACATTCTGACACCAGAGAGCACATGGTGTTTCCTTCACGCTTTTTACCTCTGCGAAAAGATTTACCTCTGTAAATCATTAGCTCTTTCTCCCATTACTTTTTATTCCCTTTATACTGTTTCTTTTTCCTAATACATTTTTTATTTCTCTACACTTATAGGAAGTAAGGTTAAAGGGAATGGACGTTTTGTGTCACCGCAACCTGTCTGTAGAACCCCAAATGACACCCAGAAAAAATAAGGGTAATTAATAATTTTTCTTTTTAAGTAAAGCTTTATGAACAGTAGATCTAAGATGATTAAGTTATTATTTATACTAAGAAAAAAGTGGAGATGTAAAAGAATCTTATCAGCAAAACTCCCCCCCCCCCCCCAGTACTGGGGATTGAACCTAGGGCCTCACGTGTGCTAGGCACACCCCAACTCTTTTAAAATTAAATCTACTTTTGTATTTGTGGTACTAGGGGATTGAACCCAGGAGTACTCTACCACTAAGCCACTAAGTTAAGCCATCCACAGTCCGTTTTATTTCTGAGACAAGGTCTCATTAATTTGCCTATGCTGGCCTTGATCCTGCCTTAGCCGCCCAAGTAGCTGTGTTATAGGCATATGCCACAGTGCCAACAAGACTTCACTTTAAAGAATCCATTAATGCTGGGCACAGTGGCACACACCTATAATTCCAGCTACTGGGAGGCTGAGGAAGTTTCAGGCCAGCCTGAGCTACTTAGCAAAAGCCTGTCTTTAAAAAAAAAAAAAAAACATGGCTGGGGATGATGTAGTTCAGCAATAGAGTACCTGCCTAGCATGTGCAAGGCCCTCAATTCAATCCCCAGTAGTAAAAAATGAATGAATAAAAATAAAGGAAAAAAAATAATCTATTGAATTGTTACACATGGTGACACACATATAGTTCTAGTTTCAGCTCCTCAGGAGCTGAGGTAGGAGGATCACTTAAGCCCATGAATTCAACACCACTTGGGAAATATAATGAATGATACGCCATATCAAAAACAAAAATGAAAAAGAATCTATTTATCTACAGTTATACGTAGAAAAAGACATGGAAAGGAATTTCAAAAAATGTTATCAATAAATATTATTCTGGGCAGTGAGACTGGTAATGAGGGTGGGGAACAGGATAACAATTTTTACTTCATACATCAAATAAACACACACACACACACACACACACCACCTTTCATTACATTTATTTTTATATAGTGCTGAGGATCAAACCCAGTGTCTCACACGTGCAAGGCAAGCACTCCACCAACTGAACTACAACCCCGGCCTCAACATCTTTAATTTTAGAAAGTTTTATTAATTTTTTTTTTTTCAGTGCTTGGGATCAAACCCAGAGCTTCATGAGTACCAGGCAAGTACTCTTTAGCACTCAGCTACACCTCAAGTCCAATGGAAGATTTTTTTGAAATGGGTCTCACTATGTTGGTCAGGCTAGTCTTAAATTCCTATGTTTAAGCAATCCTCTTGCCTCAGTTCCAGTTAGCTGGGACTAGAGGTGTGCACTACCATGCCTGGCTTTTCACACTCGAATATTTTTATATTGTCTGGTTATCATTTTCCCAAAATAATATTACTTTTATAATTAAGAAGAAAAGGAATACAGGAAAAGCAAGTACTGACTATTATTGTGATTCTTTTTTTTTTGGAGGGGGACTGGGGATTGAGCACAGGGCCTTGTGCATATGAAGTAAGCACTCTTACCAACTGAGCTCTATTCCCCAGCCCCTGATTCCATTTTTTTCAGAAGTAACAACGGGGTATTTACTACAAGGCAGACTTTATGCCAGTGCTTTAAGTGCATCGTTTCATTTAAATGCTCAAGAATCCTATGAGGTAATTTTATAAGCATGCCCATTTTATAAATGAAGCAAACAGAGATCTGAGAAGTTGAGAAACCTGTCGAGGTCATGAAGCCAGAAAGAGCATATAAAAGATGCACAAGAGGAAATTATATGAAATTGGTCACACTTATTAGATTCTTCCCTTCACAAAGACATATAATTAAAAGTAACAGTGGTAAGAACATTTACATGCTCACCCTGCAGGCCTGGGTGACCCAGATGTACTCCGCATGGAGCTCTCTACTCGAGGACTAGCCACTTCAGGAGGCTGAGGAGGAATGAGGGTTTTCCGAACTGCCATTCTGAAAGAGATGACACAAACCGGGAAAAAAGCAGTCTGAGGATATAAAGGACATGAAATACAAGACACACATTTGTCAGGTATAGCCATAGGAAAATAAAAGCACTACATTGATTATGTATCTTTAAAATGGATTTTTAGTATATCACATAACACAGAAATATTACTTAAAAAGCCAAATACTACTAAAGGCTTTTAACAAAATGCAAGTCTGGTCCTTTTCCCCATTCCTACTCACTTCCTGCCATCTCCATCCAGAAAGTAACCATGGTGACTCTTTTATATGCTGCTTCTAGCATGCCACACCTCCTTTCTACCTAATGTTATTAATATGAAATGTTTATGATCTTTATTATGCCTATGTATTGATTTAGACCTGAGCAGGTCCTCAGAAGCTATGTGAAAAAACTTATCAAGGAAGAGTTTGAGATCAACTGTATTGCTCTGACTGAGAATTTCCCACTGACTTTAGCAATGTGGACATCACAAGTGATCTTCAAACATTTAGCTTGAGTAGAATGATGGGAACTGATGCCAGACAAGAGTTGGTGTAAGAAGAAATGGCTAGAACTAGAACATGCCATTTTTTCAATGCTTAATCCACTG
Source organism: Marmota marmota marmota (assembly GCF_001458135.2). NCBI lineage: Eukaryota > Metazoa > Chordata > Mammalia > Rodentia > Sciuridae > Marmota > Marmota marmota. The sequence goes on from NW_026000037.1 coordinate 22,506,860, forward strand.
GGCTGCTAATATCTCAAAAAGTGTGATCAACTACCAGACAGCTCAGGTCTCCTGGTAAAAGAACTATGAAGTAGTATTCACACAAGAAGCAATAAATAAATAAATAAATATTTTTTTAAAAAGTAGCTCTAAAATTTCATCAAACCTTTAGTTAAACTAACAACTTACAGAAAACGCAAAAGACAAAAAATACAAACAGAACTACTCTGTGAGTGTAATCAGTTGAATTCCCTGTAAAGATACTGTATATTCAAGTCCTAATCCTTATACCTATATGAATGTGACCTTACCTGAAAATGGGGTTTTTGCAAGTTACAAATATCAAATTAAGATCATTACAGGCACTCCCTGAATCCAATTACTAGTACCCTTAAAACAGGAGAGGAAAGGAATATTTGACACACAAACATGTGAATATGGAGGATTTTCCAAATTGCCATTTTGTATATAAACCCTCAAATGACCAAATTTAAGAGTGACAGTAGCAAGTGCTAGTTGGTGAGAGTGTATATGGGTGTAACTACTTAGAAAAGCCATAGGCATTATCTACTAGAGGTGAAAATAAGCAAACCCCATGACCTAGCAAATTCCTCCTCAGTATATGTAAGAGACGTATCCATGTGTGCATCAAAACTCATGCACAGAAATGTTCAGGATAACATTCTAAGCAAAACCTAGAAATAACTCAAATATCCATGAATAAACTATGGGGTTATTATGTAATGGTTACTGTATATAGCAATAAAAAATTACAATCACATGCAGTAATATAAATGGATCATACAAAAACTAAGCGAAAGAATTCAGACTTACACAAAAAAATGCATAAAAAATGCATAATACTGGGTATGATTCTATTTATGAGGTCACACCTTAGAAAAACTTGTTAATTACTTTTGTGAGAAGATGCTACTTAAATACTATTGTGGTTAGACACTGTATTCATTTTGTGTCAATTCATTTTGTACACGCCTTAACTGGGCAGAATACAATGAAAATGCTGGAAGACTAGCAGAAGAATTGGAGAGAGCAAAGACAGATAACTCCTTTATTTTCTTTGCAAAGAGGAACAACAACAACAAAAAAAAGGCAGGGGATGTTGGTGGTAGAAGATGAAACAACATGGGCTCAACAGAATATATGTATTTTTTAATGTACATTTTTTAGTTGTAGGTGAACAAAATACCTTTATTTTAGTTTTATGTGGTGCTGAGGATCGAACCCAGTGCCCCACGTGTGCTAGGTGAATGCTCTACCACTGAGCCATAACCCCAGCCCTCAACAGAATATTTTTTAAGACAGAAGAAATGACAGCATGCATTGGTTAGCATGTAGAAGGCCCTATGTTTGATTCCCCAGCACTGAAAATGAAAAAAGAAAAAGAAATGACAGCATGTTTATGGTTTTGATGTGACTGATTCTCTAAGAAGAAAAACTTGCTGGGCATGGTGGCACATGCCTGTTAATCCTAGTGGCTAGGGAGGGTGAGGCAGGAGGACTTCGTGTTCAAAGTCAGCCTCAGCAACTTAGTGAGATCCTAAGCAACTTAGCAACTCAGCGAGATCTTGTCTCTAAATAACATATAAAGAAGGGCTGGGATTTGGCTCAGTGGTAAAATACCCCTGGGTTCAATCCCTGGTACTAAAAAAAAAAAAAATAAAAAAGTAGAAAAACCTGCTAATGTGCCAGAGAGAGGAAGAAGAGCTCCCTCTAGAGCACTGTTATTGAGTATGCAAGAGAGGAGGATATTTGTTGGCCAGCTTAAGATCCTACTTGAGATTTGTGAGGATGAGCAAAAGGCAAGGGGAAGGCAAAGAAATTGAGGGATATACAAGGAAATGACTGCAAGTGACCACCAACTGATTTGGAAGAAGAGGAAAGAGGCCAAGAAAGACAGTGATGGAGACTGAAAAGGTGGTTAGGCCAAGTGGACAGAAGACTCATATGAGGCTTGCTGGAGAACTGCTGGGAGGGAGGTAGAAAAAGGTTGTGAGCTATGGGACGTAAGAGCAATAGAAAACAAGGTCAGTGAAGTGTTGATGATGCTAACAATGTGTACACAGGTGGCTGGGGATACAGCTCAGTTGGCAGAGTGCTTGCCTCACATGCATGAGGCCCTGGGTTCAATCCCCAGCACTACACACACAAAACAAAAATGTGTACACGTACTGCTCAGAGAGGGCAGAGGAAACATCCGAGCAGCCAAAGAGTTGGAAATTTTTTTTTTTTTTTTTTTTTTTAATTTTAAGTCAGGGTCTCATTACGTTGCGGGGCTGACCTCAAACTTGCAATCCTCTTGCCTCAGCCTCTGATTCACTGATATTACAGGCACCTCCACATCCAGCTCATTTCTGCTTATATTGAAGGGAAAGACAGGAAGGCTACCATCACAATTGCCAGCCAGGAATGTGGTTCTGAAGGGCACAGAGACATACCTGCAAAACTAAACTTGAATCCAATCGAGTCCTATGGTCTGCCCTGTCCAAAAAAGGAGCCATATAGCACTACTGAGCACATGAAATTTGGCAAGTACAACTGTGTTATTATTTGTATTTTTTAGCTGTTACAGTGCTAGGGATCAAACCCAGGGTCTCTCACATGCTAGGCAAGCACTTTATCACTTAACTATGCATTCAGACTTGTATTATTTTTTTCACTTTAAGTACTCTGAACTTTAAATCAGATATTCCATTTCAGTTATTGGCACACTTTTCACTGTGCCTGGAATAGTTTGGCTACACAAAAGTACTTTTTCCAATACAAATATGAAATCTAAATACAGATTAAGTGCTTTTGAGGTGAAATGGCTAGAAAACGGCAGTGGGGCATGACGAGAATCTACCAAATGCCACCAAGTGATGGGATAAGAAGATATATAATCACTATTTCCGAGAGCTGCAGGGGAAGTACAGTCTCTGAGGAATAGCCATGTTTAAAGCAAGAACGCATGAATAAAGAGGAGGGTATTCTGCTGATGACTGATGTGACAGAGAACACAGCAGAAGAGTTTTTGGAAGGTGACAAAGTATGAAAGAAGGAACAGATTTTTTTTTGTGTTCAGTGTTATAAAATTTCAAGTTACTGGTGTGGATTTATTGTATCCATCTATCCGTGTTAAGCACTTCTTTAAATCAGGAAACTCCTGCCCTTCAGTTTTGTTAATATTCTTTGCGTTACTTTGTAAATGATTCTCTTCCATTTCTCTAATCTCTCCTGTTGAAATCCCATTAATTGGAGACTGGATCTCCTCAACTGGTTCTTTTCCTGCCTTTTTACTCCACTTTTCAAATTTCTTATCTGCAAACTCTTTTTTGAGTTTTCAATTTCTATTATCATATTTTAAATTTCATGACAAGCTTTTCTTGTTCTCTGAGCGGTCCTTTTCTATAGGATCATGTTTGTGCATTTCCTTTTATCTTTCTGAAGATATCATTGATAGCTTTTTGTTCATTATAGTTTTATTCTCCTTGCCTAGCCTTAGCATCTTTCCAGTTACTTTTATGGGCACATTTATCAGGGTTTCTGTGTTCTAATGTTAGAGGAGCCCTCAGATACCTGGTTATGCTTGGTGGCATAATCATGACTAGCAGTGGGGAGGACAAAGAAGCTGGATAAAGGGCTTGTCTACTATGAGGTTCACTGGAAGGTGGTCTAGCCCCTGTACTTAGGCAACCCCTACTGTTTGTATCATTAAAGCTTCCTGCTTGGGCCAGGTAGATTCTCCAGAGGAAAGTGGAGTTCTCTCTCATTTTCTCTCTACCAAGTCAAGTTCAACTGCCAAGGCTAAAAGGGGAAACTGTACTGGGAAGTGTATGCATTTCACCCATGGTTGGGTAGTTATTTAATTCACTTCTAGTAAAATATCTGTGGCTCCACTGTGCTGGTTGATCCTAGTGAACCATCTGCAGAGTTTGCACCTCTAGATTTCTGATAGGATGAAGAAGGGACAATGTGCCCCACAGTGTGGATACAGAACAGTATTCTGGGCTCTAAGTATTTCTCAAAAACAGATTTTAAACAAAGATGTTCTTATCTTCCCCCAAAGTAGGCTTACAATTTAGCTTTCTCACAGCTAAGGTTGAGATTACTTGCCTAGCTGCTTTCCAGCTTTAATGTTTTGTTGCTGTTGTAAGCGCTCCTGTTTTCTTCATCCTTCCATGCCTGTAATCTTTCTTTAGAAAATACCCAAGTTCAGGGCTGGGGCTGTAGCTCAGTGGTAGAGTGCCTGCCTAGCATCTGTGAGGCCCTGGGTTCGATTCTCAGCACCACATATACATAAATAAATAAAGGTCTATCAACAACTAAAACATATAAAAAAAAAAAATACCCAAGTTCAATCAGACATTATTTCTCTCTCTCTCTCTCTCTCTCTATATATATATATATGTGTGTGTGTGTATATATATACACACACACACATACACACATATACATACACATACACATGATGGGTGTGATTCTATATCATGTACAACCAGAAGAATGAGAAATTATACATTTATATATGATGTGTCAAAGTACATTCTACTGTTATGTATAATTAATAAGACTAAAAAAACCCTCAAGTTCTACAGATTTTGAGAGGAAAAGAAGTTTAGATATGCACGATCAATTTGGTATCTTAACTACAAGCTTTGCTTCATTAATAGGGTTATTTCATTGGGCCTGATTTATGCTTTAAAAAGGACCTTCTTTACAAAGTATTCATAATGAGTAAAGATAGAAACTCTGGTCATACAAAGCTCTGTGCATCTGAAAACCTTGGATGACCCTAGTTCCAGCAATTTAAGTTTGTGCTAAGCTTTAATCTTTTTTTTTTTTTTAATTTTTTGATATTTATTTTTTTTTTTTAGTTTTCGGCGGGCACAACATCTTTGTATGTGGTGCTGAGGATCGAACCCCGGCCGCACGCATGCCAGGCGAGCGTGCTACCGCTTGAGCCACATCCCCAGCCCAGCTTTAATCTTTTGATGCCGATGCTATCAGCTCAGCTAAGCCACAGAAACTCTGAAATGTGGTTGCTCATCTCCCATCACCAGAATGTTTAATAGCACAGCACATATCTTCCTGCCTATCCCACCAACTGAGAGGCTTACACAATACAAAACACGACCTGCTACTAAAAATGAGTCTGAATACACTGTGAAAACTGCTTGCCCTTTGCAACAACTCTTGTTGAATGGGGAGGAAAAAAGTATACAGTATGCATTAATTTAATACCCAGACAGGTCTGGAGAGTTAATTAAAAGCTACTTTAAAGTTTCTAGGATTAAACTTACAGTACAAGAGAGAACTCCCATAACATTATGCAACAGACAGGTAGAAACTGATACCCCACTGACTTAAGGATTCTTAATATCATATAGTCTGAGTTAGACAAGGTTCTACCGAATAATCCTATGGTCAAGTTGTTTTGAAGGAAAATTAAAAACGCCATAGAGAAGAGAGATTAGGTTGCTACCAGCACTGAATATGAGAGGCTAGATATTAATATATCTAGAACTCAAGGCATCACTTGGCACTTCTGGGTCTACTCACCCATCTGTGGCAGGTTTTTTCCGGAGGATGCTTGGCCGAGGGGAGGAGCCCTGGGCTGGAGCATTGGTGCTAGCACCCTGGCTGTGGGTCTGCACCACTGTTGTTGCTGCTGGAGCAGCACTGAATGGACTGCTAATAGGGTTGGCTACAATTGTGGCTCCATCTGCCAATACCACTGCTGGAGGAAAGGGAGGTGGTAGAAAACAAAGAGGGAAACAAAAAACATTACTAAAATATCACATAAGACATCAATGAAAACAATAAGACTATAGGCATTAGGTATCCGTGTCATAATTGTTCCACTTTGAGAAGACGAGAGGGTCTGGGGGTGTAGCTCTGTGGTAGAGCTTTCACCTAGCATGCATGGGGCCTTGGGTTGATCCTTAGAAACATCAAAAATAAAATATAAAATAGAAGAACAAGGGATAGTGTACAATGTCCATCTGCCTAAGAGCAGAGAGCACAGTTGGGGAGGCTATGAAGCTTACTCATGCAGATTAATATCATTATTTTCCTTTGCTCTATAATCAGTTACTCAAAAATGAGATAAGATATACAAAGTACACAGAGTATCTCACTCTACTATCTCAGTTCACATTTTTACTTACATAATCCTTGTCATCATTATTCCCATTATAAAAATGGGAGAACTGAGAGTCAAGAAAAGCAAATTAAAAAAAGATCCATAAATAGAAAACATGATCTGCTGGCTTGATAGTATGCCTCAAAGTACCCTTCAAGAAATGCATGGATACAGTTTTTGAAAAATATGACTCCCTTTGACTCTTAAAAATGGTACCATCTTCCAGTCTATCTTTTTGGAAGACACTTGACCAACAGATACTTTAACTATATACTTTAAGTTGGCACCAAAATACTGGTCACCATGAGACCATCACCAGAAACTATGCATGTTTGACAGTTTTTAAACCTACAAAAATGGCAATTTCATAGAAGCCATCCTAATACAAGTTTCTTAGCAGGAGCTATAAAAGATGTAGATACATTATTCTTTCAGATGGGCCACTATGGACAAATTTCATCCCTATGACAATATGTTAATGATGAAGAATATAACACTTTGATTAAATAGTTACATCTGAGATCTATGGGCAACTGAAATTCTTAGTTTCAAGCTGATCTTCTCATGTTATAGTTAACATAAAAAATAATCTTTATGATCAGTACCTAGGCTAAGAAATACTCTAACTACGTAAGAGCAACTGCTAATTAACACTGCACACCAAACAACTTTGAAAAAATAAAAGAACCTACTCCTTTAACATTTCTTTTTAAGTACTGACAATATTAGCTGACACTAGTATGAGATTTTACAGCTTTATATACAGCTCTGAGGAATATCTTAAACTGAATGAGAACACAACTTACAAGGTAAAAGTTGCTTCCTCAACTAAGCTTTTTAGAGAAAGCTTCCTGCTATGCACAAATGCATACTGTGCATGTCATTTCTAATGTTTACAACGACCCTGAAAGTCAAGTTCTAAGCAACTCATGTTATAAAGAAATTAAAGTGTAGAAAAATTACCTGAGACCAAAAAGTCATCAAGTGGCAAAACTAGGATTAAAACCCAAATATACTTCTCTTTTCCATATCAACTCTCACGCAAAAAGTTAGATTTACCTGAAGTTTTCCCTTCAGGCTGTGGCTGCTGAGTACCCATTGGTGCAGGCTGAAGCCCTTGAGTGTTGATTGGGGTTGCTGAGTGGATTCCCTGGGTGCCAATTGGTGCTGGCTGTATCCCTGGTGTCCCAATGGGGGCTGGCTGGATACCCTGTGTACTGATGGGTGCTGGCTGGATCCCTTGGAGATGTCGAGCATGTGATGCATCCACTGTCATCAACTGCATGGGGTTTAAGTGGACAGTAGATGCTACACCAACTCCAGTCTGAGCTGTGATGGCAGAGTTTGGAGCCTGAGCTGAAACTAAAAATGATGCAAAAAGGTGACTACAAGAAGGTTAGGATTGAACCAGGGGCACTTTTACCATTGAGCTACATCTTCAGTCCTTTTTATTTTTTATGTTGGGATAGGGTCTTTCACTTGCTGAGGCTGGCCTCAAACTTGCAATCCTCCTGCCTTAGCCTCTCTGGTTTCTGAGATTATAGGTATATGCCACCATGTCCAGCAGAAGGTTAGCTTTGATCAGACACAGTCCATAAAGGTTGAAAAACACTAAAATAAGAATTTTTTTACTATAGATATAAGTGATTGGTTTATAAAAATAATACTATTTTTTTACACAAAACTATGTAATTTTCTATGTATAATACATAAAACTAGGTTCTGGCAACTTTCATTTTTTTTAAAACTTTCTACAATCTATTATGATCTTTCTGTGAATTATAAGAAATAGGTTGTAAACAACATCCAAGTGCAGTAGTGCACATCTGTAATTCCAGCGACTTGGGAGGCTGAGGCAGGAGGATCACAAGTTCAAAGCCAGCCTCAGCAACTTAGCGAGACCCTGTTTCAAAATAAACCATTTTTTAAAAAAGGGCTGGGGATGTGGTTCAGTGGTTAAGCACCCCTAGGTTCAATCCCTGATAACCCCCTGACTCCGCAAAAAATCAGCCATTCAATTCCAAATATTAGCTAGGTAACTGTGCTAAATAATACAAAACTTTTAAAATAAACCCATGGGTCCAAGGTCAAGAACTTTTGCTTCAAATGTTAAGATCACAGACACTTCTGAAATACAATATTTAGAATTTCAAATAGCTTATGGAAAGAAAACAAGCAAGTGTCATTTTCCTACAATGCAAATCTCATCTATTATGTATATTAAAACAGAACAAAAACATCCCTGAAAGCAAAAAAGAAGAGATTTCACACTATTCAAGGAGAGAAACAACTACAAAATGACAACTCTTTTAAGTTATCAGAACAACTGAGAGATTTCTGAATATATTCAATACCATACAATGTTTGAAATTCTTGAGCAGCATCATCCAATGGAAATATAGTCATGTAATTTTAAAATTTTCCAGTACTACATTAAAAGGTAAAAACAGATCAAATTTTAATAAAGATATTTATTTAATCCAATGTATCCAAAATACTGTCATTTCAAATGTAATTACCATGAAGTCATACTTATTTATCAAAATACTTAATCTATATTTCTATTTTATAAAGTATATGATCAAAAGAGTAGTTTCACCTTGCTAAGTTGTTACAAACATATTTGAAACTCCTTTAATTGTAATTAAATTTTAAAATTTTAGTTTTTTATTTGTATTAGCCCCTTTTAAGTTCTCACGGCCATATGTGGCTTTGGTTGTTATATTGAACCATGGGGCATATCTATAATCTGGACAACAAGGTTTTTGAGGACCAATGTAAGCTATCTCACAGGAAAATATTATATAAACTCAAATTTAAGGATGATTTTTCTTAAATTAGAAAAATACCCCACTATTTACAAATCAGGTTGGACTAAAATTTAAAACACAACAGGTATTTCACAAAATAAGAGAAAACCTCCCAAAATACAGCTTTATACATTATAACTGTACTCTATTTTAAGGTGTAGCAAAAGTTGTTAAAGTGATTACTTTCAGGGTGGGATAAAACTATGCAGATATCACTAATAAGTGAAACAACCCTTTCGTTGATCACAAAGGTGGTGATCTATGCAACTTCATATTTTAGACTTCTCTGAATCTGGAAATAAAAGCTAGAATACAAATTCCATCTAGAAATACCCCCTAACCAATTTCTCTCTCACTGCTGGAAAAAATAAAAATGTGAAAAGTCATCTTAAAAGTAGGGCTCATACCTGGGTACTGTCGGATAGTGGACACAGAACTGGTGATTGGTGTGTAGGTATGTGCAGCCAGTGGGTATGCAGAGGGTGGATAAGTTGGCAAAAAGTACTGGAACTGAACAGGAACTGATGGTCTAGAGATACAGTACAGATCGTATTAAACAAAACTGTTATTTTCTTCTTTACCTTTAAATTAAATTATCCTATCCCTCCCAATCCTGCTGACCCTCTTCCTTCCTAACTTCCTAAAGAGCTTCTCCGAAATTGTGTTTCGAAACTCCAAGATCAAGGGATATATACTAAGATAGTGTAAGCTTTTATAAAATACATAGTTACTGTAAAGATTTAAATCAATTAAATGTAAAAACACAGATAATATTTTATGAATGATTCTTGAGGATACCAATTACCAAAACTGCCTCACAAAAACTCAGTTATCACAATTCTTCCCTGCTCAATGCCACTTGAAAGATACTAAACCCAGGGTTTTTTGTTTTTTAATATTTATTTTTTAGTTTTAGGTGGACACAACATCTTTATTTTATTTTCATGTGGCGCTGAGAATTGAACCCATTGCCTCACACATGCTAGGCGAGCATGCCACCACTTGAGCCACATCCCCAGCCCTTCCGGCAAATTTTAACACATATACACGAAACAGATAATCTTAACCTCATACAAACTGACCCAGAGACCAGAGAAAAAGAAATGAGATTTAACCTCCCCTGCTACCACTTGGTCCTGGTGATTAATGTCAGGGCCTTCCACATGCTATGGAAGTGCTTTACCAGAGAACTCCATTCCCAGCATTTTTTTATTTTATTTTGAGACAGGGTCTCACTAAGTTGCCCAGACTAGTCTCCAACTTGGCAATACTTCTGCCGCAGTTTCCTGAGAGCTGGGAATATAGGTAATGCCATCACACCCAGTTCTAACTTTTTTTTTTGAACTTAATATAGTCTTGACATAAAAATTTGACAGGGAGAGTACAAAAAATATTATAAATCAATTTCACTCCTTACAATGATGCAAAAACTCTTAAATTAAACGGAATTAAGTACTATATAAAATTAAATACACTGTGGTTAAATTAGGTTTATCACAGAAAACTGGAATTAGACATTTGGATTTCTATTCATGCTTTCAATCTTAAAAAGTCCAAAGAGAACAATCATTTGAAATAGTTGCAAAATATTTACAAAAAATATATGATAGCATCTATACAAATTCATAACAGAAATGCCAAAGAAAATAGGATTTTTGTTTTCAAATTAAAAATGGTATCTAACAAAATCTATAGTGAATTTTCAGGAGAATTTCCATTCAAGTTAGAAGTAAGACAAGAAGACTCACCATCTCACCTTCTCAGTTTATAATATTTTTCTCATATTCTCCCTGTCAAATTTTAGTATCAAGGCTATATTAAAGGTCACTGTACTGGATGCTTCTAACCAATGTAACTGGTAGACCCAACCTGATCTTTTCTTAAAATTGGGCATCTCGCCACAAAACCATGAAAAGATAATTTCGGCTTTACTATAAATTACTGCAAATTCTGAACCTGCTTGGAATGCCTGCCCGTGCCTTGAACTCACCCATGCCTGGCTCTCTGACCAGATAGCAGCCCTCTCTGAAACTTAGTGACACCTCATAAATATTGGCCTTCCCTGGCCAGACAACGACCCTCTCTGAGGCTCTAATGGTCCTCATAAATTCTGATGTTGGGGCCAGCAAAAAATGTAAACTACTATTAGTGTGATGCTTGTCAGAGTTCTGTTATCTGTAACCCCCCTTTGTGTAACTTTCTGGGCTATAAAGCTGGGCTGCAGGAAAGCTGGGGTGCTGTCTTGTTCCCGCCGTTTTGGGAGGGAGAGGCAGCCCGGCCGGTCGAAATAATAAGCTTGCTTTAATTTGATTTTAATTGGAGTCAGTGGTCTTTTCTTGCGTCCTGGTCTAACAGTAACAAGATTTAAAAAAAAAAAATCTGTATAGAAAACTGGAAACAGATCGTCTTGAGTACCCACAAAAAACTGCTCTTATTTGTAGACGAAATAAATATCTACTTAGAGGATCTAAAAGAATCTATAAACTTTTAGAGCTAAAAGGAGTACGTAGCAAGGTGGATGAACACAAGATCAATGTATTAAAACTTATATGTATTCCTATAAACACTAAAAATAACGAGATGTAAAAATCACCCAGTTCTGAAAGACTATGTACACTCACCGTAGGAGAGGGGAACAACAAATACAGAATGTGGGAAGGAATGTAGTTAAACTGGAGGTATCGGCATACATTCAAATGGTTAAAAAAATGTTACTTCCTACTTTTGCCTAACAATAGGGCCTAGAAGAAATATCAACCCTTAGGCAAAAGCAGAGATGATGCCTGGATGTTGGTTTCAAAATGACAAAGGGCTCCTTTGAAAAAACAGCAGATTCCAAGACTCAGTAAGACTTGGAATAACTTGTAGTAGAAAATAAAGAAGAGCTAGACTGGAGACATGGTGAAACCTACCTAAGAAGTCTAAAGGGATCTCAAGGGCCAAACTGGAGATCATTTGAGCACCAATATAGATGATGGCAATGGATTATACTAATGAATAAAACAAATCCATAAGCCCACATTGATTTTAAAAAATAAAATACTCAAATAAATATAGTAGATAGAAACTTTCTTAATATGAAAATGCCAACTAATAAATGTGGAAGAAATGATACTTTGAATAAGTATATTTTGCAACTATCATATTGATAATTAATTTGCGCAGGAATTATCAAGCCTAAAATTATTGGGTAAAAGTTTCCTGGAGAATAGGAATATTTATGGTCTCAAAGTATTTTCATACAGATTATTTGTTTACAGTAGGAAAAAAAATGGCAAGTATCATCTTCATTGAGTTAATATAATCAATAATGGGACAAACAGCCTAAACTCTCTAATGATGTGATAATGGTGAGAACACATCTCTTAAATGATAATTCCTCCAAAATAGCTAACCATGAAGAAACAATGTAATAAAACCAAATTGAAGGATATTCTAACAAAACAACTGGCTTATGTATAGTTTTAAAAAAATGTCAATGTAGGAAGGAGAACAGAAAGCTAAAGAATCATTCCAGAAATCTGTAACTATGGTTAAAAAAGGGACTGTGTTGTTTTAGGAGTTACAAATGGAGGCACCTTGGATAAAGGGTCACAATCCTGCAACCCTGCAACCCTTACTCTCAGAATGACTCTAAATACACACACACACACACACACACACACACACACACACACACCCATCAAACAAAGAATGGCTTAATAAAAATAACACATTTTCCTGTGAACACTGAAAAAGAAATTATACCATGTGTTATTTTCAGGGGAAAAATTTGAAAATATAAACATATGCCTTATTTTCTGGGACATTTCAGTGAAATATCAAAAACAATTAATGACACAATGGGGCAAGCTAACTGGCCCACTGCCTCCTACCTGTTGTCACTTCGGGTTTCCATAGCCACCGGATTTGGAGAGGCCCGATGTCCTGAAATGGGTATCAGGCTACTCCTTTCTGCAGGGTAATCAGGCTGGATCCGAGGAGAAGTGTGTGTGATCTGCTGAGGTACCACCTTAGCTACAAACAGTAAAAGTCAATTATATTACTACCCATATACTCTTACTGGTATGCCAAAATATTTTTGCTAGCAGCAACCTTACAATGCAGTTATAAGGTGGGATGTTTAGTTTTAATCAAAATAAAAATGAAAGATGACTACAAGAGAGTCAAGTGAATTATTTTAATAATTCACTAATATATTCATACTATTATCTGTTTAAAAAGGGTTAATAATTAAAAAAAAATTAGCAACCAGGTCTCCTTCTCTCAACCTGGCTTCTTTTTAAAAAAAAAATTTGGTACCAGGGATTGAATTCAAGGGTACTTAACAACTGAGCCACATGTCCAGCCCTTTTTAAAATATTTTAATTTTGAGACAGGGTCTCACTACATTGCTTACGGCCTTGCTCAAGTTGCTAAGGCTGATTTGGAACCTGTGATCCTCCTGCCTCAGTCACCTGAGCTGGTGGGATTACGGGTGTGCAACCAACTGGCTTCTTGGAGATTCCACTTTTTTTTTGCAAAAATTTTTTAAAGAAGTAAACTCTTTAAAAAAGAAAATCAACAAAATATTGAACACAAAAATGGCAAAGAACTTAAAATTCTACTTTGGAATCAGTCTTTTTTTCTCCTATGACCCAACACATTCCTTTAGTAACAATGGTTAAATTCAAGATTTAATCTCACCTGGCGAAAACAAGTAAAATGTGGAAAACTCCACTTATGTGATTTTAATATATTCTGTAGAACCCTAACCTGGAAATTAATGCTTTGTGGTTATATCAGGTTTCCCCTCTCAAATGAGAAATCTTTTTAGAGGAATTCTATTATGATGTAACAAATATTTGAATTACTATATAAGAGAGCAAAACTAGAACATAAAACTGATGAAACTTAAGAATGAATATATTCATGTCCTCTGGTACTTTAGGTGAGTTTATTTCCAGCATAATCTCTTAGGAAAGCACAGGGACACTAGTAAGAACCAACTTCTTAAAAACAATTCTTCACATTGGGGGTGTCAAGAGGAAGCCGGATACCTCCAATTTTACTTTACCCAAACCAGTAAAGAAAGATACAATGTCCTCTCTTTACTGGTCTGGGTTTCCTCATAACTGTAAATACCCTAGTTAGCCTCCCAGCTAAGGAACAGGCTTGCCTCTGTTCTTACAGCACTGAGGACAGCTGATGACCTATCAGGTGAAGCCAGAAAATGGTCTAAAATTGAGATATGGAACAACCCATAATTTTATCCAACAAAAGTGTATTAATGCTAAAACAAGTCTGAGAGAAGTTTGTTTTCTCTACTGCCAAGTCGTAGCAAGCAATAATGTGAGAAAGATCAGCAGTGCAGCATTATCTCTGCTAAAGGCCTGACGTGGTGTTCAGCACATATTTTAGGGCTGGCATGGCCTGCTTACCTAAAGAGGAGTGGAAATCTCTGGGTCCCTATCATTATTCCAGGAAAGTGTCTTCGAAGTTACCAAGGAGACCAGGAAGCTGTTGCCTATCTCATTTATATAGTAAGAAAGACCTAGCAAGTGGGGAAGTCATACCTCTATATCAGGTTACCAGACTTCTGACAGTTCAGTATGTCAGTGTGTCCTCTTCATAAAAAGCAAGTCTTCTTAAAATCATATTATATTAAAAATAGGGAAGATGTCTCATATCTTTGGAACACACTCACCATTACTGAACCAAAACAGAGAAAACTCTGGCAACATGAGTCAGAGAGACAGCTACATTTTCTGCTTGCTAGGCCACAGCCTCTGCTTTGGATATGGTAGTAGAGACATATCAGCCTGTATGACAGGCGACAGACATTGGCAAAGTGTGGTCTGTGAGCCAATCCAGCTTGCTGTTTCTATATGGTCTGTGAGCTAAGAATGGGTTTAGATTTTTAAACAGTTGAGGGGGAGGATATTTCATGACATGTGAAAGTAATATGAAATTCAAATTTCTCTGTCCATGAGTAAAGTCTTACTGGAACACAGTCAAACACTCATTTGTTTTTATATGGTCGTCCATGGCTGCTGTGACACAGACCTACATAGCCTACAAAGCCTAGAATATTTACCATCTGGTCTTAGAAAAGGTTTGGTAATTCCTGCTCTTGATGACTCATATTTAGTTGCCAGAATGTTTCATAGTATTCAAAATATTCATAGTATTCACATATTTAAAACAAGGAATAAACATGGTCTAAAATAAATTATAGGATGATCATGAAATATCATGGGTTAGTAATCAGATGACAACTGAGAGTGATCAATTTGAGGCTTAATGCTCTTCCCATAGTTGCATCACCCAAAGATTTTTTTTCCTGAACAGTCTATGGAAGTGTACAGGTTTTTAAATTCAGATCTTGCTTTTCCTATTGTTCTTTTCTGACTATGTCAAAGTTGACTTATTTCTATATGAAGTACATATAAGAGGTACAGTTTGATAAGAAAGGCATTCAAAACCAGTTAAAGTTAAAACTTTCAGTACTTGAAGATCACTATCCTCTTTTTTTCTCCTACTATCAATGCCAGATCTGTATGACAAATAATATTCTAAGTCAAATTCAGTGTTGCTTTTATGATCAGAAATTAAAAACAATAACAAAAAATAATACTAGCCTTGGACATGAAGGCCTGGACAAAGGGGCTGAAAATTTCCTCATAGGCTTCTGTGTGAAGATCACATAGCACTTACCGACTGGGATGTTTGAGGTGGTCACAGCAGTCGCATGGGATGAATGGGAGGGCATTGTCATGGTAACAATTGTACTCGTGGGAGCTTGTGTGTGTGACACAGATCCTAAAATGAGGGAAAAAAGGAAATTCTTTAACAATGACCTCTCTGCACATATTAGAGATTCTTAAAAACCTTGGAAAAGGTCTTGAAAAGTTGTGAGAATTTTTCTAGCCTGTTGTTTTCCTCTGAAGGTGACAAATGAAAAATTCAGTCACCCCTTATGTCCCTTTTATCCCTGGCAGGAAGGAGAGCAGGGCAACTGACTTACCGGCAGTGGTTGCTGAAGGAAGGGTGTTGGTTGCCAAAATAGGTGCTACTGTTGCTGCGGCCACCGGTGTGCCAGTACTGAAGATGGTTTTCTGTGGGGGGAACCCCGCAACACAGTTATAAACAAGAACATTTCCCATTCCATTCAGTCCAAAAGTAATCATCGCTCTCATATTGCCAGGTCCTCAGAAAGCTGTGCATGACTCTGGGTTTATCCCACAAAGTACACAGGTGATTCTTCACCTCTGGTTTTACCTGAGCCATCGTATGAAGCTGCTGTTTTGGCGTCCCTAATGCAGGGTGAGATGGTAGTGTGATTCTTGTTGTCACATCCCGTGACTGAGCAGGACGCTGAATACTAATTGCTGCAGATGGTGGATGCTGGATAGACAAAGTGGGCCGACTGAAAAGACAGAAAAGATATTATGTGATTTATAACTAGTGCACAGACACAGTGCAGGCAGTCAAGGTCATTTACTATCTCGTACAGATTACAGTCACAAATTGTATCTTTTCATAGGTCTGTGAAGTCCACAGTTAAACCAATATTTGGTCTTTAAGTCATACCAGTGAAATAAATGGTCCACTGAGTTTCTCTCCTCAAACTGCCATAGTCTTATTTTGAAAGATATGAATATATACCACAAATTGAGTAAATTAAGCCGTAGTTATGAAGTAGTTAATCAACACTCCATACTATTTTGTGAGTGTGGTACAGGGGGATCAAACCCAGGGCCTTGGTAGACAAGGGATCTATCACTGAGTTACACCCCAGCCTTACATAACAAACTTGAGTAAGCATTATTATAATAATTACACTTTACTCTGGAAAAATCTAAAGATATACAATAAGGTTCTCACATGAATTTCTGACAAGTTTTCTAAGGAAGATTACAGGCAATCACAATTAACAACATTTAAACCTAACTCCTGAAGCATTGTCCTTCCCCTTAAACTTGTATCATACTTTACCAGATGGAAGGACATTCTTAAAATGACATGAAGTTCCAGTTACAATTGACTAATGATTGAAAGGGATAACAACACAGACAGCATGCCAATTGGTTGATAGTAAGGTACAGAAATTGCAACAATGGCAAGAAAACTTGACAATATAACAACACTGTCTTCTCAAATCAGAGGGAAAAATGGACTATTTAATAAATGGTGTTGGGAAGACTATGAAGCCATTTGAAAATGATAAATTTGTATCCCTACCTCACAAGTATGCTAGGATGAATACTAAAAGAATTAAAGATTTAAGACAACTAAGAAATGTATATGAAGAAATGATGGGAGACTTCTTTATAATCCCGGAGTGAGGGAAGCTTTCTATATGTTAAAAGCTTTCAGAGTTGGGGATGTGGCTCAGTGGTAGAGATCTTGCCTAGCATGTATGAGGTCCTGGATTCAATCTTTAACACTGGGAAGAAAACAAACACAAAAACTTACAAAGTCCAAAAGCTACAAAAGAAAATATTAATAAATTTGACTATGTGAACAAACAAGCAAACCTTCTATACATGGCAAAACACAGTATTAAGCAAAGACAAAAGAGTAATCTTCCTAATAAACTATAAGATCCTAGAAATCAACAAGAAAAAAAAGGAAAAGAGGAGCAAAAGTATGAATAGCCAGTTCACGAAAGAAAGAAGGAAAGAAAAAAATGAATGAATTCCTTAAGAAAACATCTTCATTCTCTTTTTTTTTTTTGAGACAAGGTCTCACTATTTGCCCAGGCTGGCCTTGAACTCCTGAGCTCAAGCAATTCTTCAGCCTCAGCTTCTCAAGTAGCTGGCACTACAAGTGTGTGCCACTGTGCCTAACTCACTCTCATTCTTAAAGAGAGAAATTCAAGGTAAAATACACTGAGATAGCATTGCTTACTGCTCACCTATTGGATTTTTTAAGAATGTAGAAGGGTACACTGGTATAAACCCTAAGAAAGGCAATCAGATGGTAGATATCAAAATTACAATTGCATATACCCTCTGTTCACATGTATAATCAAACAACTGTAAGATTATTCACTGTGATATTATCTATGATAGTAAAGAACTGGAGACAACCTCAAATCCATTTACACAAGGGATCACTATGTTGCTACTAAAAAAGTGATGGCACCCTTCCAATATGTTATATGGAAAAAAGTAAAAAGAAATATATGAATTAAACATTCTTCTGGGTAAATAAGATAAAAATAAGAACTGCATTTGAATCTGAATAGATTTGCATAAAGAGATACTAAGAGGATATTCAAAAAGCTATTAACAGGTTGCCTTAGAAAGGTAAAAGGCTCTCTCAGATCTTTGCTTCCAAGATGAAAAAAAGAAAAATGGAACAATGGTTGTGCCCGCCCAAAGGGCCACATCCACACAGAGCCTATGTGCTGCATGGGCAACTGCACCCAATGTGTACTCAAGGACAAAGTCATTCACAGCAAGGTAATTAGAAATCATTCTTGTAAAGTCTAGAAGATCAGACACCCGTACCCCAATTTATACTTGCTGGTGCTGCTTAAGACTACTGAAGTCCATGGAAGAAGCAGAGTCCTTAAGGACTAAAGAAAAAACTGTCCTCTGGGTAAAAAAATTAAAATGGAAATTATACTAAAAGAAGGAAAAAGGCAAAGAAACAGGTACTTGATAGATGGGGGACAGAGGAGAGAGTAACTCCTTACTGCATGCCTTTTAATGCTTTTATATTTTGGAACCATGTAAATGTAAATGAGTGAAGGGGCTTGGGGTGGGGGGAAGCTGTAGTAGTATGTGACTCAGTAGTAGAACACTTGCCTAACAGGCACAAGACCTGGGTTATATCCAGTTGTGCAAAAGCATAGCACACATCATGTGTGATGAAGCACACCTGTAATTCCAGAGACGAGGGAGACTGGGTAGGAGGAGAGCAGGTTTGAAGCTAGCCTCAGCACCTTAGTGAGACTCTGTCTCAAAACAAAACAAAAGGGCTGGGGATGTAGCTCAGTAGTAAAGCATCCCTGGATTCAATCTGCAGTACCACACCAAAATATAAAATAAAACAAAATAAAAGAAATAAGGCACATACAATTATGTACAATACATGATACTTGAAAATAACAACTATTAAAGATTTATGTGTTTGCTATACTTTTTATTGTTAGAGGATACTCCTACTAATTAAAACTGTTTACCGTAAAAGTTGTCATTTTACATGGATAGCAGTCTCATACATCTAATGTTTACTGTTTCTTAACTGTATCAAGAGGTGATGCTGAGTGAGTGACCAATCATCTAGGTTTATGTCAATATACTCTGATGTTCGTACAATGATGAAATTGTTTAACAATGAGTTTCTAAGAGCATTTCCTCATTATTAAGCAATGCACGACCATATCATTACAAACATTCAACAGCATATACAAATATGAAAGAATAAGTTAGGAACCCTATATACTGATTTGGAGTCATCTCCAGAATGTACTGCTATATGGTAAGATTTTTGTATATAAGATGAAAAAAGCAAATAGTTACATTAATGTCTTTAAGGAAATAAGGTTTTTTTTTTGTTGTTGTTTTAGTGCAAGGAAAAAGATACACAAATATAAATTCTAAAAAAGCAAGAAAAAAATGTAATATTAAGTTTCTTTTTTTTTTTTTTTTAATATTTATTTTTTAGTTTTCGGCGGACACAACATCTTTGTATGTATGTGGTGCTGAGGATCGAACCCGGGCCACACGCATGCCAGGCGAGCGCGCTACCGCTTGAGCCACATCCCCAGCCCTTTAAGTTTCAATTGGAAATGCCACTCCAAAGAAAAAGCCTCAAAGCAATGACAACCCCAGAAGCAATGAGTACTCCTAGCATCCAGAACTTGGGTTCCAACTACTATTCTTCACCCAAAGGAACCAAGGGCTTGTAGAAATGGCTGATTTCAAGACAAAAGAAGTACTCAAAAACTACTGAGTAATCAAAAAGGACATTCAGGCCAGCTCAGAGGGGTTACCACAGCCAAATTCAAGGAACTGTGAGAAAAAGAAAGAGACTCTTAAGACACACTGAATAAATGTAACATCCATGAGTTCATGGTGTGACAACCTCAACTACCACAAAATAAGGTCACACAGATTAAGTCACTCAGCTACAAAATGCTCCTTAATCTGTTGGCTTAATCTTATATTTCTTCCAGTGATCAATTTTTTTTTAAGCACTCTGAAAGGCAACCCAAGTTATAGAGACCCAATTTCGTCACCTGACATTTACAGAAAATTTACAACTTGATTTCCAACAAGTGGACTTATGATCATCTTCTGATGTTCAGCTGAGTCCTTATCTGACTTTAGACTAAGGACAAGAGAACTATAGGTAGAGACTACTAGTTTGGTATTTTCTCCTCTCACAGAAAAAGAATTGAGTTTCCATTTTGACAAAATTAGGAGACACCTGAAATCTTAAACCTCAGAATGGACAGCAGAACTGGCAAAGGAACTGAAAACTAAACAGGAATCCAGGAGCAAAGGAACACAGAATTTCTAGAGTTATAATTTCAGGGATTAAAATCCATCAAAGTATAATTCTTTGAAGTAAGGAACATACTCTGACACAGGAAAGCAAATTCTTTTGTTTGTACCGCTGGGAACAGAGCTGGTAGTGAAGTAGAACATGGACCAATTCCAAGGGTTAAGAAGCAAAGAATATAAGGTTGAGCCAGGAATTGCATAGATAGATGAGTAAGACAGACAGTGTGCAATGAAACCCAGGAGAGAAGCTTTTCTGTTTTGAGTGGTCTATCTTCACTGGCAGGAGAGGTGGCCCCCCAAAACACAAACACAGGACATTAAGTCATTTAGGAACATTTCTCCTAACCCAGTACATAGCCCAGGCTACAGGAACCAATGACAAATAACTGATTCAAAATACACAAAATCTAATCAAAGATGAGAACTCAAAAGGGAACCAGGCAGATGAAAATTGTGCCAGGAATTTTAAAACTTAATGAAATAACTGCTTCTATGAAATGAAAATACAAAGATATAAAAGCACACTGGAAGTGATGACAAGACAACAAAAAGAGACAAAATAAATGAGTAGAATTCAAAAGAAACAAGACGATTGTTCAGCCACTTAAAGAATGAAGGCAAAATTAAGAGTAAAATATAAGAGAGCAGGCTGAAAATGCAGAAAGGGAATCACTGGCACAATTTAAAGAGAAAAAGTAGTCTAAAAGGATTAGATAAGAAAGGCATACAAAAAGTTTTCACATAACATAATTGCTCCTCTCCAATAGGTCAGAACAGAATGAATACATAAAACAATAATTCAAGGAAATTTTCTGTACAGTTTTATGTTACAGATTAAAAAGGCACACCATATTTCAAAACAAACCATACACAATAGTCACCACAAAACATATCTTAATAAAGTTGCTGAAACTCAAAGATAAGGACTCTTGGGCAAGCAAACAGAAAGATCAAGGTCTTTTTAGGGGTTAGAAAATAGATCAGGTTGGCTGCAGACTTCTCAACAGCATTACCCTGCTCTAGGGGTTAGGAAAAAATACCTGTAAAGTACTCAAGGAAAGTACATAGAAACAACAAAAAAAATTATAATAGTCAACCACCAGTTAAATAGTTAAGATGTAAAGACATCTGGGAAATGATTCTGAGCATGTGAAAATTTAAACTATCAGTCCTTTAAGATAAGGTCATTTAGGGACTGGGGTATGTGTAGTTCTGTGGTAGAGTGCATGCTTAGCATGTACGAGACCATGAATTTGATTCCTAGGAAACACACATAAACACACAAAAAAAGATCACTGCTTTTTGAAGAAAATAATAAAGAACATATATTATTTAACCAAGTTACAAATGAATAGAAAGAAAAAGCCAAAGAATTGGCATGCAGGATTGAATGTACTTAACATTCAATAAAACTTACCTTAAATTTTTCTGGAATTTTATTTCTTTTAGAAGTAAAATAGACTACTTCTTTTTGTATACCTGGAACCAATGTCATTACATTGGTTTATTTGGCCTTTGAGAATTGGTAGAATTTTACTCAACCACCTGGGCCTATTGCTTTTCTGGGAGACAATACTTTGTTCTATTTCTTCCATAAAAATTGGTATGTTTAAACTTGTTATCTACAGAATTCAGAGAACTAGATATTAGAAGCATGATAATTACAGATATAAGTAGAAAAAAAAATCAAATAATCATTAGGGTTTGTCTGTGTAATTTACTAACACATCTCCTGTACACACAGCAGTTCCTACAGTATTTGTTGTCTAAGGGAATAATGAACACTCATTTGGCAAAATTCAAGGTCCACTTTTTATTGAAGCACTCAATAAATGGGAGAAGATATTTTGATAACTCGTTTAAAAACAAAAACAAAAAAACCCCAACCCTAACTGGGCAATGGTACCTCTGGCCTACAGTCCCAAACTATTCAGGAGTCTAAGGCCAGAGGATCACCTGAGCCCAACTTTCAGACCAGCCTGGGCAACAAAGTGAAACCCCAGTTCAAAATAAATAATCCCCTAAAACTATTTTTAAATACACTTTTTTTTTGGTAGACGGACACAATACCTTTATTTAATTTAATTTTTTTAACTCTTTTTGTGGTGCTTCGGGTTGAACCCAGTGTTTCACATGTGCTAAGCATGCACTCTACCACTGAGCTGTAACTCCAGCCCTAAAACTAGTTTTTACCGTATTATCTACTCATGTATTTTGAATTTCATGACATCATCTGAACATAGTAACTTTTTAAAAAGTATATGTGAATATAAAACTAAAATGAACAAGTTGTCTATTTTATGTTGGGCAGTTGTGTGTCTTTAAAACTAAAACTGCATTTTTATGTACCACAAAATGAAGTATCCCTATTTTTTTGGAGGGAACTAATGATGAGGGAAGTTGAGAAACTTGCTTAATGTCAAACAGCTAGCAGGTGAGAGTGTTAAGGATTAAAGATAAACCCTAGGCATTATTCTTCATTTAAATGTTACTTTCTTCAGATCCTCCGTGGGCAGATTCAAGTAACCCAAAGCTTTAATTTTAGCCCACATGCTGATTCCTTCTAAACTCTTTATGTCCAGCACAGACATTTCTTTAAGTACCTGTTGACAAAAGCCACTTGATTGTTCCACAAACTCAATATTCCCAGTAGAACGAAAAGCTTCTGTGACCATCTCTCATCAACCAGATTTCATCTCTGGATGGCTCTATAAATCTCTTAATAGCACTACCTTCCCCTTTCAAATACCCAACCTGTACCCTCTGGACTTACAAGTCATCTTTAGCAAAAAAGTTACATCCTATGTCCTCAACCTTTCTCTGAATATACCCTTCCCTTTCTGCTTGAAGGAACCTTGGTTCTCCCCGGAGACTACTCCTGCCTTTCAGCCCTCTCCAGCAGGAGCTGTTTCTCTCATATCCCTGCTTCCCATCTAGACCATCTCCCTGGATCATCTCTTTGAGATCTTTCCCTGAACTCCAAACTCATCTATCAATATCTCCACTTGGGTATTTGGAAGTCATCACAACCTTAAAATGACACCAACTAAAGTCTGGAATTCATCTCTAAAACCATTCTTCCTCACTGTTCTCCATCTCAAATTAATGCACTTCTACCTTCTCAGGTGTAGAGGCCAACTAATACCAACATAATCTCCTCTTCTGGCACCCCCCACCCCATGTAATTCCTCAGAAATTCTTTTCACTTCCTCTTCTAGTATCAAACCATGTAATTCTACCTCCATAATCAACTCCAGTAGATTCTGCCTATATACCCTCCTGTATGATCTCTGCTTCCCAACTGTGCCACCTAACAGCCAAGGTGATCCAATTAAAACTTCAGATCATGACATGGCTCTGCTAAGGATTCCTATCACACCCAGCAAAGCCCAGATTCCTGGAGTGTTCATAAGGTCCTCTGTGATTTAGAATTCATGCTACCTGCTAAACTAATCTCTGCCCCTCTTCCTGACAGAGGCCTCCTTGACTACTCTTCATATGTGGCAAACATTTATATCTTAGGGTCCTTTGCACTAACAATTCCTGCTGCCTAGAATACTATTTCATATAGCTATAACTATATAGCTCTTTCTATTACAGCTTTTCTGCTCAAATATATTCTTATCAACAAAGTCCTCCTTGACCACCTTGTATGAAATAATAAGCCTCCTATGCCACCTCCCTCCCACTCCAAATGCTCTCACCTCTTTTCATTGCTGAAAAAAACAAAACAAAACATTACTTGTTGTACCTCTAGGAATAGAATCTCTACAAGGACAAATTTCTTCACCTGTTAATTGTTTTATGTAGTGTCTAGAACACTATATAAAAAGCATTTAAGCCAGGCACAGTGGCCCATGCCTGTAATTCCAGTTGCTCAGGAGGCTAAAGATGGAGGATTGCAAGTTTAAAGCCAGCCTTAGCAAAAGTGAAGTGTTAAGTAACACAGTAAGACCCTGTCTCTAAACAGAATACAAAACAGGGCTGGGGATGTGGCTCAGTAGTTGAGTGACCCTGAGTTCAATCCCCCACATTCCACCCCTCAAAAAAAAAAAAAGCACCTGAAACATTTACTGAATAAAGGAAAAAGAAAGGAAGCAGGGAGGATACCAGGATGGCCCCATCTTCACACCCCCCAAGTATACCTCAGTGCTGAATCAGTTGCATGTGCTGCTGTTGTAGTGATGACAGGAGACTGAGCTCTGGTGGCTGAAACAGTTGCAACCACAGCGGGAGGGATAGTATTGGAGGTGGTAACAGGTGGACGAGACTATTAAGAAGAAAAAAATACTTTATTTAAAACAAAAGGCAAAATAAAACATATTAAGTCAAACATTAAAAGTATAAAAATATAATTTGAAACGTGGCTGTTAGATGGCACAGTTGGGAAGCAGAGATTATACAGGAGGGTATATAGGCAGAATCTAGTACAGTTGATTATGGAGGTAGAATGACATGGTCTGATACTGGAAGAGGAAGTCAAAAGAATTTCTGAGGAATTACATGGGGGGGGGTGTGAGAAGAGGAGATTATGTTGGTATTAGCCTGTGCACCTATGCCCAAATGACAGTAAATTCTTACAGTCCAACTAAAGAATTCTTTTTCCAGATAGATTATTATAAGAACAAGAATCTTATTTTGGTTGGACAGCACATAAGTCCCTCCTTTCCAAATATGACTAGAGTGTCAAAATACTGCCTGACTCTGTACAAACTAGAATTTAACCCTTCATACCTGGAGTTCCTACAGTCTATTGAGAGTCCCGGTATAGACATTTTTTACCACTGCTAAACCAAGTGCCCTTCTCAGCTACTGTTAGCTTTCAGGTGAAGTTAGCATTCAAAAGGCAAACTCAGGTTAGAGCTCCAGCACTGCAAAACAATAGTAAACAGGGCCAGAGACGTGGCTCAGTGGCAGAGTGCTTGCCTAGCATGCAGGAGGCCTTGAGTTTCGCCCTAGCACTACAAAAACAAAAACAAAAAAACCAAATAGCAACAACAAAAAAACATAAACACAGGGTAACAGTATTCTGTGCTGGCAAGTCAGGTGCTCAAAGAAACAAAAAAGTCTTGATGCTTAGATGTTTCTTGGATGTTTTCATACAGGTACACAGCCCTCTAATCTACCACATCAATGTATAAAATCTTCATCTGATAAAAGAGCCTCACACTGGGATTCACAGTCATTCTTCTACTCACCTGAGTTCTGATTCAGCCCTCAACATCTTGATCCTGATGTCAAATCCCCAAACTTTGCCCATTCTTTTTGGTATCAAAGATTGAACCCAGGGGTGTATAAGCACTGAGCCACAGCCTTTTGTTATGTTTTATAAAGAGACAGGGTCTTGCTGAGTTGCTTAGGGCCTTGCTAAGTTGCTGAGGCTGGCTCTGAACTTGTAATCCCCTGCCTCAGCCTCCTGAACAGCTGGGAGTACAGATGTGCTCCAAGGGGCCAACACTCTGCCCATTCTTTATCCTTGCTTTTCAAAAACCTCAGTCTTTTATCTGCTGTTCCTACTGTGTACAGCTGCATATCTCACACTAGGGCTACTGCTCTACTTCCTCACTAGTGAGTTCCTAGTCTTGGCTCCCATACTTCTCTAATTTTTCATATATTCTATAGGTACTCCTGAATGCCAATGCCCTCCAACTGTGTTTTGCTGGGAAGGTCTTTTGTTTCACTGATTTCAGCACATAATCACTGCCACCACATTAATATATATTCATGAGTATTCCATACACCTTAATCTTGCACCAAAGACAGTAAAGTAATAAATTATTTTTTAAGTAATACCAGCATTATTAAAAAAAAAAAAAGAAGAAGAAGCTTTACATAATGGTCACACCCCACTTTAAAAAAAATTGGCATAAAATCTGTGATAATCATATACAATGAAATACGTAGTTTGAAAGTTTTAGGTAAAACATATACTACTCACTGTCCTAATCGGGACTCTGCTCTATTATATAAACACAACTATTTCACACACATTACCTCAATGATTTCTAAAAGCATTAGAATTTCCATCTCCTGTGTGTAATTCAGTTAAGATTAATCTTTCTGGGCTGGGGTTGTAGCTCAGTGGTAGAGCTCTTGGCTCACTTGTGTGAGGCACTGGGTTCAATCCTCAGCACTGTATAAAAATAAATTTCTTTAAAAAAGGTATTATGGGCTGGGGATGTGGCTCAAGTGGTAACGCGCTTACCTAGCATGTGTGATGCACTGGGTTCGATTTTCAGCACCACATAAAAATGAAATAAAGATATTATGTCCACCTAAATAAAAACTAAAAAAATAAATATTTTAAAAAAAGGTATTGTGTCTTAAAAAAAACTAATGAAAAAAATTAATCTTTCAAAGACTTTTTTTTTTTTAAAAGTTGTACATGGACATAATATTTTTATTTATTTATTTTTATGTGGTGCTGAGGATTGAACCCAGTAACTCACTAGTGATAAGCAAGCACTCTACCACTAAGCCACAATCCCAGCCTGACTTTTTTTTTTTTTGATTGGATATAACTGGTTACAAAAAAAAAAGTGGCTCTCACTGGGTGCAGCAGTGTATGCCTGTAATTCCAGTAGCTTGGGAGGCTGAGGCAGGAGGAGCACAAATTCAAAGCCAGCCTCAGCAAAAGTGAAGTGCTAAGCAACACAGTGAGACCCTGTCTCTAAAGAAAATACAAAATAGAGCTAGAGATGTAGCTCAGTGGTTGAGTGCCCTTGAGTTCAATCCCTGGTCACCCCCCCCACCCCGCGCAAGTGGCTTTCTACACAAAAATCAACGTTATATTTCCTTAGCATTCCCAATTTACAGATATATCATCTACACTATACTTTGGTAGTTCCAAGGCCATAGATTTCCTTGAAAAGAAGTTGAAAGGCACAGGCTATCTTCTCGGAAAACCATGTTTAATGTATAAAAATGTGCATAAAGCCTTTAGAGGTTCACTGACCTCTAGCAAAATTAAAATCCCTTTCAGGTCTAGCTACCCTTCATTACACACTATCACCATTATTCTCTTTCTTGACATTGTTTCATCTCCCTCTTCATTTCTCTGAATCCTCCCTACTACTTTCATCCCAACAAAAGGCCTTCCTTTATTACCTCTGTTCTATATTCCAACAACTCACATGACACTGTATATCCTTCAAACTTCCCTAAGTTTGGGAAGTGACAAGGTAGCACTAATTTTTTAAAAACTAGGTTAAAAGTCAATGAAGTCAAGGATTCTATCAGTGCCTGGCAGTGACTAACTTAGGCACTTAAATCTTGCAGGATAAGAAGCCCTGGCCCTGACGTACCTGGATTGGTTGGTGAATGATGTGCTGTACTGCTGGCTGGGCTGCAGCAGCATTTGGCAACTGTGAAGTCGGCCTCAGGACTGTGGTTACTTTAGAACTGGACATTACAGCTGCAGCAGCTGCACCTGAAAAAAAATTTTTTTATTAGTATTTAAATAGATCCAATTATATCCCTTAGGAAAATGACTTCTAAAACTCAAATAATGTTGGTATTTAGATGAAGTATGTTATACATACTTCCCATTCATCTTAAAGAAAATTAAGAAAAGGCCAGGCACAGTGCCTATGGTCCCAGCTACTCAGGAACCTGAGGCAGGAGGATCATTTGAGCCCAGGAGTTCCAGACTGGCCTGGGCAACACAGCAAGACATATAGTTTCAAAAATAACGAAAGAAAATTAAGAGGTTGTGGCTCCGAGGAAGAGCGCTCACCTAGCATGTGTGACACACTGAGTTTGATCCCCAGGACCACATAAAAACAAAATAAAGGTATTTAAAAAGAAAGAAAATTAAGAAAAGCTGTACTCGAGGGTTGAGATTTGTTTTGGTGGTAATTATAGGCAGATAGGGTGTGGCTAGAGGAGGTGGGTCACTGGGGGCATGCCTTCAGGGTACTTTTGACCCTGGTCTGCTTTGTTTCTCTGCTTCCTTGTGCCATGTCCTCAACAGCTCTCCCCAACCACACTCTTTCACTGCCTCACTAAGGGCCCAGAGCAATGGAGTTGGCTGTCTATGGGCTGATATCTCTGAAAGCTTGATAGCCAAATAAACTTCCTCCTCTAAAATTGATGTCAGGTCTTTTGGTCACAGCAATCAACAAGCAGACTAAAACAAGATTTAATAAGATAACACATACTGCTACTTCAAGGATATTTTTAAATGAAACTAGCTAGTGTCTTGTTTTGTTAATTCCAAGTACAAAACAAAATGAATAGCACAGTGTGGTGCTGCTATATACTTTCTGGCTAGCACTGAAACACTTTAACCACCAGACAGTGACACTTCACTTACCTACCACTGCCTTTGTTCCATTAATGCAGTTATCAACACTATGAAAAAGGCAGAGTATCTTAATGCGTTCATGAAAATAGTTCTGACCCTGTAGCCTCTTAAAAGGGCCTGTGAATATCACACGTTGGCAATCACTTGAGTTATGGTATGACTAAGCAAACCTGGTTTTTAATTTATTAGTCTGATTACAAGTTCAAAGCCAGCAACATCAAGGTGCTAAGCAACTCACTTGAGACCCTGTCTCTAAATAAAATACAAAAAAGGGCTAGGGATGTGGCTCAGTGGTTGAGTGCCCCCTGAGTTCAATCCATGGTACCCAAAAAAGAAAGAAAGAAAAAAAAATTGAGTGACCATTAACAGTATACTTTGAAAGAATTCAGAATTGGCCTGGAATGTAACTCAGTGGTACAGTGTTTGCCTAGCATGGGCAAGGACCTGAGTTTGATTTCTAGCTCAATATACACACACAACAAAAAGAGGGAGAAAAAAAAAAGAAAGAAATTTAATATTAATACTAGTGACTTATTTATGAAAAATGAATACCACATTCAGACTATCATAGCCTTCTGAGTTACTCAGAATAAAGAACAATTTTTAGACAATTAAAAATTCACCCATGAGAAGAAGACTACCACTAAATAGGGAAGAGAGGTGGGAGGGAAAAAGAGGGAGAAGGGGAGTATCACAGAAGATGGGAGGAGAACCTCATTGTTATACAGAATACATATATGATGTTGTAATGAGAAAAAGAAAAAAAAAAGTGTGTCACATTAGATTGGATAGAGAGAAAGGATGGGAGAGGAGGGGAGGAGTAGGGAGGATAGGAAGGGCAGCAGAATAGAATAGACAATATGATTGATGTAAGCACATTCCATGTATGTATTATATA
Organism: Marmota marmota marmota; assembly: GCF_001458135.2. NCBI lineage: Eukaryota > Metazoa > Chordata > Mammalia > Rodentia > Sciuridae > Marmota > Marmota marmota. Next base: position 22,536,495 of record NW_026000037.1, read on the forward strand.
TCAAAATGCATTCTACTGTCATGTATGACTAAAAAAACAAATAGATAAAAATTAAAAAAAAAATAAAAGAAAAAAAATTCACACTAATTTTACACATACAGTTGTTCTAACCCAACTCTAAGAAGCACATCTTAGACCTCATTAAAAATGTATATTGCCTTAAGTTTACCTCTACTGTCCTGCAACTTAATATGCTGATTATGAATACATTTTTTGTAAGTATATCGTCAACCAAATGTGTATGTGCATTTCCAGAGTTTGAACAAAACATGCAGTCTTTACCTCGAGGTAAATGAGAAGCGCCAATGTGAAGAGGGGGGCCAGGAGCGTTGCTGCGGATAATGGACATCTGTACATTTGTGGTCATGATGTGATGCAGATTACTGGGATGTCCCTGAAAGAAATGGGATATAATATCATTTTCATGTACTTGGTCTTAGCTATTGCCTCTAGAAGTCAGTTGCCTTCAAATGTGGGTCAGGTTGTTCTTTTAGATAGTGGGTACCCCGAGGGAAAGGGCTGAGGACATTTAGCTTTATCTGTTTTAAGCACTGTATGGCATAATGATCTATGCCAACAGTCATGCCACAAGTGATCTGAGGCACCTTCAATTGTTTCAGGCCAGCTAGTTGCTAGACCCCAGTAACACATGACATATTCTACTGTCTCCTTTTCATCTGCAATATTAGCCTTTCATACTCGCTTTCTCTTTCTTGGCCAAAGGTTTAGTTTGTATATTCTCACTGTTTGCATGATTCTCTTTCCCTCATTCCTTATGCTATTGGGAATTTCCAAGTAAATGTCAGTTAGTACCCTACAGGTACTCCTCTACCCATTCTTTGGCTCACCCCTCAAATGTCCCAACTTCTGATATCAGTGCTTCTCAGATGGCAATTCTTAGACTTCTGGGAATACTTAGCAATATGACAAAAGTACAGCATCACAGGGAATTGTTTTGGAATATTAATTTTTCTTGAAACTATGAAAGGGAAGACTCCTGGGAACTAGTTTTTTTCATAGGTAGATAATTTAAAATATTTAATAAGTCAAATATATATATAAAGGGATAAGACTGCAACTTTTCAATAATTTGAAGAAAAACCAGGTAACTTCAATATAAATGTTCATAGCTGGAGGGGCTACCTGAGCAAACCTACCAGTATCCCAAGAGATACATATTTGCGCTCCTGAGAAAAACCTAGAGAAGCACTGCCCAACACTGCTGCTGTAAGGTGGTTCCCAATCCTTCAGAGCTATCTCTCTATAAGCAAGGACAACTAGACTCTGACCCTCAAGGACATGGACCATCCAAATTGGATTTGTATCTCACTGGGGCAGTGCCTAGCATATAGCAGCAGACGCTCAATAAATATGAGTTACACCACCACTACACACCCTGGCCTCTACTCCTATCCCTTCTCTCAAATCTACTATCTTCCCATTTGTAGACATCAGTGACTATTTACTTTTTTATTTAGGATAGTACCTAATGTACTGCTGGCATTCAATATATAATGATCAACAGTTTGGAATCTTAGTTTGAAAATCAGCAAATTAAGAGGAAAAAAACCTGTTGTCCACTGATTGTTGCCACAGGAATGGCTGAAGCTTGAGGGATGCTACTTTCCATGGTAACGGTAACCTGCCCTGGAACCTTGGGGGGAAGTGACAAGGTAGAAGGTGGAGCAGGAGCAATGGGACGGCTAGGCATGGTGGGCTTCGGGGGTGGCTGCAAACAGAAAACCACACAAAATATATCAATAGCCTTGTTCCAGTGATGCATTTTACTCTATAGTTAAAAGTACACAAATCAAACCCGGCGAGTGCCAGGAAAGATGCCATAAGCCTTATATGCTTTATCTGTCAGCATCACAGCTGTTCCACTGAAGTGCTAGCACTTTCATTTCAGAGAGGAGGAAATGTACAAAGCAAGGCTAAGTGACTTGCTCAGCATCACACAGACAGTAAAAAGTAGAACTGGGAATAAAGCCAGATCTATATGGCACACAGCCCATGCCCTTTCTTCTACACAGCACTGCCTCCCAAGTTTGGGCAAAAGTAAACAAAACTCTCAGTAACTGAAACATAATCGCAAGGAAATATATAAGGCAATATGCTAAAATACCTCCAAATTAGCCAGCTATTAAAATAAATCTTGGAGAAGAGTACTACCCCAAGATAAAAACTAACTAGCAAGCCCATAAATTAACATCAATGTCAAAATGAAAAACAGAAAAGATCCTGTGATTCCAATTGCCCATGCCTAGGTACTGCAGGCCGTGACTCTGAGTTACACAGAAGAGCTGAAATGGTAGGACAATGGAAAAAACACCAAAGCATGATTCTACGAAACAGCCCAAGATTTTGTTAAAATTGTTAAAAATATTTGCCACCATTAGAAGTGGTTCAATGTGAAATATTAAAGCTCTCCATTACCTTCATAAGTCCCTCCGAAAAAGGGAGTGGCACTGCTGGCGTCAGGTGTGCTGGCGGGGCTGTCACTGCAACAGGTGTGGCTGATGCGACAGCATGGTGTGTAGACAACATCTGCACCTGTGGATACGGCCTTACCACAACAGGCTCTTGCTTCTCTTCCCGGGACTGGAGGGAGCTGCTGGAACCCATGTGTTCCCTGGCACTGACTTCAGCATCTCGACCTGATTCATCGTTGACTAGGAAAGACATGAAGGCGAGAAAGTATGTCACAATTTTTCAACATTAACTAACACAGCAGAATGGATACAGTGGCACTTGCAGTTAAATTTCAGAGTTAACAAAGTGATCACATTCTTGGGAGCTTTCTTAAAAAGAAGGATTTAGGTGTTGGATTGTCTTGATAGACATCAGACCCAAGAGCCACAAGTGTGAAACATACCATTTATTCTGGATATTATGGTTTTCTCAAACCTACAAAGGGTTTGACAACCATTTAAAATAAGCTCAAATAGTTGAAAGTGCATTACAAGATATAAGACAATTTCATTTAAAATGCTTCAAAAAAACAAAACAAAACAAACAAACAAACAAAAAACCCTTACATTAAAAAGATGTTTAGGGGCTGGGGTTGTAGTTCAGTGATAGAGAGCTTGCCTGGCATGTGTGAGGCACTGAGTTTAATCCCCAACATATCACATTAAAAGCTAAATAAATAAAACAAAGGTATATTAAAAAAAAAAAAAAAAAAAAAAAAAAAAAAAA
>NW_026000037.1:22539715-22548308 GCF_001458135.2 Marmota marmota marmota
AAGGAAAAAAAAAAAAAAAAAAAAAAAGAGGGGTTGGGGATATAGCTCAGTTGGTAGAGTGCTTGTCTTACAAGCACAAGACTCTGGGTTCAATTCCCAGGACCAGAGAGAGAGAGATTAATACAATTCCTAACTCTAAGAACATGATTTTTCAAGATTGGAGGACAGGGATCAGGGATGCTGGAGATACTTTTCACTGAAACTTCTTTAACTTCTGGAATTTTAGATTACCAGAACACATGACCTATTTAAAAATTAAGATAATCAAGGAATACTAGGGTAACAAAGGAGAAAGTTTGTAGAAATACTAACTTACACTTGTTTATCATTTTTTCTAAAATAATACTAATAGCTTTATTTTTCTGAACACAGAGAAAATATTTACTTATGTGGAAAGTTTAAATTATTTGGAAATCTATAAAGAAAGTAAAGGTGCCCCAAAATCTATAACCCAAAGGCACCACCAGTTAAAACTTTCAGACACTTCTCACTAGTTTTTAATTTGGAGTAGGTTTTATTTAACCAGTTTCCATTGACGTGTAACTGTTTTAAAGATAAGTGCACAAATGTTAACTGTGCAGCTCAATGGACTTTCACAAACAAGAATACACCTGAATCACCAGTTCGCAGCTCAAGAAACAAAACATTTCTGGCCCCTGGATATCCTCCTATCCATTCTGCTCCACTGCAGTCCTATCCCTCCCAAAGATACCCACTCTCCTAAACATTTAACACCAGATTGTTAACAAATATGCCCTGTTGTGTCATGCTTCTTTCACTTGTAGATATGATGATCCACATTACTATACAGAGCTGTAGATTTTTCATTCTCAAACCTGTGTAGTATACCAATGTGTGAACAAAGCACAAATTATCCATTTTACTGTTAAGAGGCTTTTAAATAGTTTTCTATTTTATTTATCAAAAATATTATGAATAACTACTAATATTTTTTTCTCCCGCCAGAACTGGGAATTGAATCCAGAAGTGTTAAGCCATTGAGCTACATCTCCAACCCTTTTATTTTACTTTAAGACAGGATCTCACTAAGTTCCTGACCTTGAACTTATGATCCTCCTGCCTCAAGCTCCCCAGTAGTTGGGATTACAGACGGTGCCACTGTGTGAGGCTGTTAGTGCTAGTTATGTCTTTTGGTGAACATAAATACCATTTCTATTGGATATATACCTGAAAGTTGAAATGCCGAGTAATATACAATATGTACATATTGCATTTAAAGGTTCTCTGGAATTCTACCGCCCAGATAATAAAAAAACAGTTTTTTAAAACCACTGTTACTTTAGGTTATTTCTAAATTTTCCTTGTCAAGTGGTTTCTTTAGGAAAAAAATTATAGAAGTGATGGGTGAAAAAACCGATGCATATTTCTAGTTTGCTATATACTGACTTTTCTCTCAGGTCATTCAGAATTCTTAGAATTCTGATTTATAAAACCACTTGACTGAATTCTAATTTACATACAATAAAATGGCTACTCTAAAGAATGATTTCCCCATCTCCTATGATACTACGGAATAAACACAGGGCCTTTGTGCATGCTTAGGCAGGCATTCTACTATTGAGTTATATTCCCAACCCTTTAAAAAATTTTATCTTGAGACAGGGTCTTACTAAGTAGTCCAGTTGGCCCTGAACTTGCCATACTTTGGCTCTAGCCTCCATCGTGGCTGGGAGGCATAAGCATCACACCTAACTCTTCAATGATTTTTAAAGAAATAGCCTCAGCAACTCCTAGAAGAAAGGTAGGGACAAATGTTAAGTGCTTGTTTAGCTTTCTAAGAAACTGCCAAAATACTTTTGAAAGCAACTGCATCATTTTATGTAGAGTTTCAGTTGCTTCTTATCCTCACCAATGTTTGATATATAGCCATCTCAATGCTGCATAGTATGCCAATCTGTGAACAAGGCACAAATTATTCATTCAGCCTTAGTATTTCCACAATGACTGGCAGTGCTGCGTATCTTTTTATGTGATGACAGGACATTCAGATGTATCTTTTATTGTTGTTGTTGTTGTTTACAGCCTCGATAAGGTGCTGAGGCTGGCTTTGAACTCATGATCCTCCTGCTCAGCCTCTCTCAATGCTGGGATTACAGGCATGTGCCACATACCCAGCCTCAGATATATCTTCTTTTGTGAAGTATGTGCTCATCTTTTAGTTAATTTTTTAGTCATCATTTTTAGTCAATCAAATTTACTTACATATAAAATTCACTAATTGTGTATAACTATATTTTTTCAAAAGCATACAGTGATGTAACCACAACACAATCAAGATATGCAACATTTTTCATTACTCTGACAAGTTCAATCATGTCTCTTTGTTCTCATTTCCCTCCCCTCCCATCCAACAGTGATCTGCTTTGTCATTACAACTTTGTCTTTTCTAGAATTTTCTACAAACAGACAATCTGTGGTTCTTTTGAGTCTGGCTTCTTTTCCTTAGTACAATGTTTTGTACTACAACAGAGAGGTCCCTCTGTGTTGGTGAGTGTACTGGTAGCCTGCCTGATCTTTTTTATTGCTGAGTAGTATCCCATTACATGGTTATGTGCAATTTGCTTATTATCCAGTCAGTCATTGATAAACACTGGGTTTTCCCAAGTGACTGCTTGGTACAAATAAAAGTTTTTATGAACAGTCAAGTGTATAAAGTATAAATATACTTTTCATTTACCTTAGGTAAACACATAGTTCGGTTGTGTATAAAATATATGTTTAATTTGATAAGACACTGCTAAGTTGTTTCCCAAAGTGGCTAGACCATTTTGCATTCCTGTCAATATATGAGTTCCTTTTGTTCCACATCCATACCAATATTTGGTATTGTTGCTTTTTTTTAGCTTTCGTCATACTATTGGATGTGTAGTAGTTTCTCAATGTGGGTTTAATTTGCATTGCCCTAAGGATGAATAATTTGAGCAACTATTCACATGCTTCTTCAACATTTATAGATTTTTTTAAAAAAATATTTTTTTTACTTGTAGATGAATACAATACCTTTATTATTATTTTTTTAAATGTGAGGAGTGAACCCAGTTTCTTTCACGAGAGATGAGCACTCTATACCACTGAGCTACATCCCCAGCCCCATTCATAGATATTTAAAAAAAAAAAAAAATTAAGGCTATCTTTTTAATATTGAGTTACAGGAGTTCTTTATATATTCAGAATAAAAATCCTTTATAGAAAAAGTAATAAAAATTATGGCATTTGCCAGTAAATGGATGGAACTGGAGAATATCATGCTAAGTGAAATAAGCCAATCCCAAAAACCAAAGGCTGAATGTTTTCTCTGATATATGGCTGCTAACTCACAATTGGGGGCGGGGGGTTAAGAACAGAAGAGCAGCAGAGCACTCGACTAGAACGTGCGAGGCCCTGGGTTCAATCCTCAGCACCACATAAAATAAATAAATAAAATAAAGGTATTCAGTCCAACTACAACTAAAAACTAAATATTGAAAAAAAAAGAATAGAAGTACTTTGGATTGGACAAAAGGAATTAAAGAAAAGGAGGGGGAATGGGAATAGGAAAGATAGTAGAATGAATAGGATATTATCATCTTATGTGCATATATGATTACACAACCAATGCAATTCTACATCATGTACAACCAGAAGAATAAGTTACACTCCAGAAGAATAAGTTATACATAGGTATACTATGTCAAAATACATTCTACTAAAAAAATAAGAACAAAAAAAAGCATATATGAACAAGTACAAAAGAATGAATTGTTCTCCAGCTCTTAAAAAAAAAAGAACCGTTATGGATGTATTTATTGAAAATATCCTCTCTGTGGCACACTTTCTGGTTTTCTTAATGGTATCTTTTGAAGAGCAATCATTTTTAAATTTGTATGAACTGCTTCTCTTTGCATGTGACTTGAGCAAGTTTTGCTTACCCTGAAGTTGTAAAGTTTCTCCTCTATTTTCAAAATTCTACATTTAGATCAATGATGTATTTTGAGTTAATTTTTGTATGTGAAGAAAATATGGATCCAGATTCATTTTTACCGCCCAAATGGATATTCCAGAATTTCCACATTACTTTGAAGAGTCTATCATTTTCCTTTCAAATTACTTAGAAACCTTTGCAAAAATCAATTGATTAACCCAGGTGCTGTGGTGCATGCCTGTAATCCCAGCAGCTAGGGAGGCTGAGGCAGGAGGATTGCATGTTCAAAGCCAGCCTCAGCAAAAGTGAGGCACTAAGCAACTCAGTGAGACCCTGCCTCTAAATAAAATACAAAACAGGGCTAGGGATGTGGCTCAGTGGTCGAATACAGTTCAATCCCCAGTACCAAAATAAATAAATAAATAAAATTTAAAAAAATCAATTATCACACATGTCTAGGTCCATTTCTAGATCCTCCACTTTATTTTACAAATCTATAATTTGTCTCTTTATGCCAATACCACACTATTTTCTTCTCTGTTTGGGGGCGGTACTGAGGATTGAACCCAGAGCTTTCTGCATCCTAGGCAAGCACTGTCCCACTGAGTTACATCCCCACTCCTTTAAAAATTTTTGTTTTCAAACAGGGTCACACAAAGTAGCCCAGATTGGCCTTTAACCTGTGATCCTCCTTCCTCAGCCTCCAGAGTAGCTGGGATTAAAGATGTGCATGATTGGGCCAGACTTCATCATATTGATTAGTGTAGTTTTGTAGCAAGTTTTGAAAAAAGGCAACAGTGTCCCCCAACTGCTTTAGCTATTCTAAGTTCTTTGGATTTCCACATAATTTTAAAATTATGCTGTTAAGTTTTACAAAAAAAAGCCTGGTGAGATTTTAATTAGGATGTCTTTGAATGGACCAATATCCTAAAATATTGGGTTTTTCCACTCATGAATATGATAGATCTTTTTTTTTCATTTACCTAGTTCTTTAATTTCTCTCAGTAAAGCTTTAGTCTCCTAACCCTGGAAGACTAGGTCTTAATTTTGTTAAATTTATTCCTCCGTAATTTTTTTTTCACATGCCACTGTAAATGATGTTTAAAAAGTTTCTTTTCTATTGCAATGTCCAGACATAATTCATTTTTGTGCGTTGATCTTGTATTCTACAACTTTACCTATTTCACTTATTAGTTGAAACACTTTTAAAAGATTCTTTTGGATTTCTGCATATAGTGTCATGTTGTTTATGAATAAGGACAGTTTTACTTCTCTCTTCCCATTTTCTACTTATTTTTTAATCATATTTTGTTTGTTTGTTCATTTTTTTTTATTAGCTACACATGACATTACAATGATCTTGGCAATTCATACATTTGAATCAATTGGGGTATAAATTCTCATTTTTCTGATTGTACAGATTGCAAAATCACACTGGTCATAGTCACCTATATACATACAGCAATCGTAATATCTATTCTTTCCTTTTTTCCCCAAATTGTCCCTAAATAAAATTAAGAAAAAGAACAATTCCACACCATTTCCCATGTTTGTCCAAGAAAACCAATTTTTAACAACTTCATTAAAATAGAATGCATTGATCATTTCCTATTAGACTCTTTTGGGGTTCATTTATCATTTCCTTCCAGATATTTGGATTTATTTGTTTATTTCTATTAGGAAAAAACATCTTGAATCATTAGTTATGTATATTTCTTAACTTTGAATATGTACTTCATTCAGATCCTGACATGCTTAGAACTTCAAATCGTCTCTTGTGACACAAGCCATAGGAAACAGAGACATCTAACTATTAAGAGAAAATTTCTATTTTATTTCTTTAAAGCCATTCAAAGAATATACATATAAGCACCCTTGAGAAGTAAAATTTCAGACACTTTTGTTCTAATAATTTGTTTGTCAGCAAAACTTGAGGACAATAATCGCTAAGTAACACCTTTTTAAGTGAGTAGTATAATTCCTTGCAAGGAAAAGATGTTTAAAAATGTTGTGCTTAACTATGCTCCTTTCAATTATCCTACTGTGAATTTATGCCACAGACAAAATATTATCAAAAATATTTGTTAAGGAATAAAAAACTTTAGGAGGTTTTATGAGAAGTCATTGACCATAACTTTGTGCCCTCCACTATAGCAAGTACAGCATATGCAAAGATGTAAGAGACACAGATGGCCTTGGCTCTCCTTTGAGCTTCACTCTAGGGGAGGTCACAACCTGATTGCTGTGGAAGATAAAGTCAGCAAGGACATCTAGAGAAAATGACATCTAAGATGAAATCTTAAGGAAGAACAAGGATTAACCAAATAACTGAGTATGGAAAGAAAGGTTTAAAGATTGTGGCTTAGGAAAAGAATGTGCAAAGTTCCAAGGTCATGAAAACTAAGAACCTGAAATTATTCATTGAGAAAACATGAGTAGATCCCATCCAGAAGGAGGCAGAACACAGCTTTAAGTAATTTTGAGACTAAAGAGAACTAAAATAAATTTGTAACAAAAGATGGAGTTGGCAGGATGGCGGTAAAGCAATTTGAAATGAGACTGAACATTAGACAAGGGTCAAGGCTCACAGGTAAGAGACAATGACAAAGCAATTAAAGATGCCTCAGATCCTCATTTGAGCAATGAGTCAACAATCGTACAATTTACCATAAGGAATAGAACCACTGGGTGGTAAAGAAGAAAATAGTAGAAAAAGTAATATATTTCACTTTGCAATATCATGTTTTTCCTTAATATACAGAAAAAAATGGTATTTGAAGGAATTCCTTAACTTCAGCAATGTTGACTGGACTGGATAATTCTTTGAGTGGGGAAGACATTGTCCAGTGCATTTTAATATATTCAGCAACATCCCTTGCCTCTAACATATCAAATGCTGAAAGCACCACCTAGTTGTGATAACCAAAAATGTCTCCAGCCAAATATTCTCCTCATGGCAAAATCAACCCCCACTGACAACCACTAATCTATACCACTCAAAGGATACACTAACTAACCATATTGCTTATATATATATATATATATATATATTTTTTTTTTGTGTATATATATATATATATATATATATATATATATAAATATAATATATATTCTTCTTTTTTCTATTTAGCTAGTTCCTAAGAGGTGGCCTATCTTTACACACTGTTGTGCTCCCTTTATGCACTACTATACATATGGGTGTTAATAAGATGAGACTATATCCATGCATTAAAAAATAGTTCTTATAGGCATGCTTTACTATAAGTCACATGAATACTCAGTACGTGTAAATGAAATGGCTAAAAGAGTAATAAAAAATGTCTTATTTCAATCACTACAGTAACATACTCTTTCTTTAAATTCAATAACCTAGTATTTAAATCCTAGAAGGAATCTGCTAGTTTTTAAGTTACAAAACCGGCATTAGTCTTGAAATAGGAAGCAATATAGAAGAATAGTACACATCTCACCTGTAGCCGCTGGGTTTATCAATCCTGCAGAACCACTGTTTGCAATCTGTGAAGGTGCCTGGCTCAGTCCAGTGGAGGGGGTTCCTAACCGAGGAAACTGTTGAGAACTCATTTCCACCTGCAAGTACATAGTCATATAGTTGTTACAAGATTTTGAGATTAATGTCAATAATGACTTTAATCTTTGGTATCCATAATATGTTTCCTGGGAAAAGCAAATGCAGAATCATTTATCTAGAACAATAATCAATGATAATATGAATGCTCACATTAGCTAAATTATGAAAGTTTTTAAATGCACATAGGTTAAATTTAAATAACATCATTTATACATCACTGGGGGATACTATGACCCTCCATAAATACTTGTGGATTGCGATGTGGAAAAAAAAAAAGGACATTAAATCCTGTACAACAGCCACATGACAGGTAATAACACAAGGCATATCTATCTTTTGTGTAAAGTTTTATGGAAAATAGCATGTCTCTTTGAAAGACAAACCTCACGCCAAAGTAAAAAGAACAGTAATTAGTATGTCATAAAAAGATGCAAGAGGGGAAATGCCCAACCCCAAGAAAGGATTAGAAATCTTACATTAAGACTTGATGTACAAGGAATTCTCAAACGCTTTTCTGCAAAGGCCTCCATTTACAGATTTCCTTTTTTTCTCTTTCAAAGACATCCCATTGAGCCAGAAGGATCCGGCAGACACCTTCTGCACCTTCTCAAATCGTCCCCTACTTTTCCCTCAGGGGTCAAGCTCCCCTGATTCGACCTAACCCCACCCCATCCCGAACCCCCCCTCCCTGAGATCAGAGGACAGATTTGTTTCCAGATACTTCGGGTGTCCAAGACTCCGTCTCCCAGGGGAAGGAACCAAGCGTTCTGGGGAGTACCTCAACAAGACAAGCAGTGTGCCTCTTTACCTGTAGCCGCCACCAGCCGCCCGCACCTCCCGCTTCCACCTCTCCGGCCTGGGGGTGCCGCGGAGGCGCGTCTTGGCGGCAGCGCTGGGCTCAGGGGACAACAAGAGGACTCGTGCCGAAGCGCGCCCAGGCCCGCCGCTGTCCAGCCCCGCCAACCCTACTCACCCCCGCCACCCGGCCGCGGGTCGGCTCCCAGTCCTCTTCCCCCGAACCTGCCCCTACCTCCCCCGCCTGCCCATTGGCCCCACGCGCGACGCGTCACCTGGAGGCCCGG
>NW_026000037.1:22548333-22562144 GCF_001458135.2 Marmota marmota marmota
CCCGTCCCGCCTTTACCTGAGTGCTGCGAAGAGTGGCCGCCGCGCCGCCTCGAGCTCGCTCCCGTGCGCTCTCCGACTGTGGAGCCGACGTCCTCGGGCTCCGGACCCGCAGCCGCCGCCGGGGCGCTAGCACTCTGCCCCCCACCCCTCCAGCGCCGCTGCTTCCGCCGCCGTAACGAGCTTTCCATCTATTGGCTGAGGCAGGCCCCGCCCCACTCACGGAAAGCCAGTCACCACTCTGCGTGAGCGGGAGAGCGGACGGTCCTGCCCCCCAGGGCCGAGGAGACCTCCGGGAAGTGTAGTCCCCGGCTCCAGGAGGGCGGGGCCGAGAAGGAGGTGGTTAGCCGGGGCGGAGCCTCCTGCGACCCTGTGGGGCAACACACCCCTTTGCTGTGTGAAGTCGGTTCTGCCTTTTCTCTTTGCGGAGTGAGAAGACAGTGGATCCCACCCCTTGGTCTAAGCCTGACTCAGCTGGGTTTCATTTTTCCGAGGTGGGGGAGCTGCGACGTGGGAAGGGCAATGGAGGACGATTCCGGCGGCCGGAGGGGCCGCAGGCGGGGTCGAGGATGTCCAGACTGCCGGTTTCCCTTTTCCCTGCGCCGTGCGGGTCTTAAAGTCAGCACCGAAAGCCATGGCCTGTGAAGCCTAGGCATCGTGAGAGGATTGGGCGCGCAGCACTGGAGCGCTCTGGGAGTTAAAGCTGGCCATCCGGAGAGCGACTCAGGGCACACAACTCGGGAAGGCAGTTGTGCACCTGCTCAAGAGGGGTGATGTGTTTGGTTTGGGGTGGAGAGTTGAGAGTTTATGCACTGTAGAAGCCTTAACCAAAGCTACTGAGACGAAATTTGGGTCTGATGAGAGATTACGATCTCCTCTTCCCTTCCCAGATGGTCTTTTAGGCCTGGAGTTTTGTGATTAGTTAAGAAATAAATGCGGGGGCTAGGATTGTGGCTCAGTGGTAGAGCGCTTGCCAAGCATGCATGAGGCACTGGGTTCAATTCTCAGCACCACATACAAATAAATAAAATAAAGGTCCATTAACAACTTTAAAAAAAAAAGAAAGAAAGAAATGGGGCTCAAAATCCCTTCTTTCTGTCTTGCACAGTGGTATAAGTCAATAGCTTGGAAAGAAAAGAGTATCTCGGGACTACAACGATGAGTCTCAAATACCCTTTCTCCTCTCTCAAGCCACTTTCCTTCCTCACTTTATCCCTTCATTCTCAAACTTCTACAAGTTACTGACCTTAATATATTTTAACCTGTTTGGCAGTCTCTACTCCTTGTTGAATTCCACTCTCACCACCCTTCTCAAACTGCTCCCCCAAAATTCCATTCCCTACTTAGCTTCGAATCCAGTGGTCCTTGCTTAGATCTCCTCTTGTTTAGCTTACTAATAATTCATCCTTAAAACATTCTTCTGTCGTCCTCTAGAACCAAGTTCTCTCCTGGTTCTACTATCTATATCAAGCTCCATAATACCTTCTCTTTCTCATAAATACAGCATTATATAAGGCCACGATACTCTTTTAATGTTATACGATCTTCCTAAATGGATTAAGGTACTATGGCAATTCCAATTATCATCATCGAAGTTGTTATAAACACAGGGACCTCTCTGGACTTTATACTTGTATTTCCACCTGCTGTACAAATCCCCATAGATGTCTTACAAGCCCTTTGAACTTAACATGTTGAAGACCTTCATTGATTTGGCTCACCTATTTATTTCTGATTTCTGGTTAGTGGCCTCACAATTCTTTCCCTTTTCAGTATAATACTTGTTTCACACTCTTTCATCTTCCACCTGTTTTCCAATCATTTACATAGTCTTGGCTCAAACCTTCATTATTTTTCTTTTGCTTTTGTTTTTTAGATGGGAGTCTTGCTATGTTACTTAGGCTGGTCTCTCAAAGTCATGGGCCCAAGTGATCCTACCACCTCAGCCTCCTTGAATAACTGGGACTACAGAATTGTGGCACCATACTGCTCAAACCTTCATTATTTTTTAATTCGGATTGCAATAATTCAGCTCCAACAAATCCCTTCCCACCCTTAATCTGTCCTCCATGGAACTGTTTTTTCCAAATCACTAATGTGAATCTGTCTTTCCTATCCATGGTAGTCCAATAACTCAGAATGTATTTTAAACCCCTAACTCCAGTATTCAGCAATCTAAAAAATTTAGATCCTTCTATATCTCCATACACTGGACACTCTCTTAACAACAGTTTCTCTGCACAGTTTGGCTTCAGGGGTTTTGCTCTAGCCTGAAATTCCTTCTATTTATAGGACCTAATCCTTGGCAGTCATCTAGTAGATGCCTTAACTGAAAAGAAAATAATTTCTTCAAGAAACCTTCATCAAACCAGATAGTTTGGCGCATACCTGTAATCCCAGCAACCCAGGAGGCGGAGGCAGGAGGATTGTAAATTCAAGGATAGCCTTGGCAACTTAATGAGACCCTTTCTCAAAAAAAAAAAAAAAATGGGGAAAGGTTGGAGATGTAGCTCAGGGTGGAGAGCCCATGGGTTCAATCCCCAGTACTAAAAATATAGCCTTAATTAAGCCAAGTGCCATGGCATACACTTGACAGGAGGATCACAAGTTTGAGGCCAACCTGGGCAACTTAGCCAGACCCTGTCTCAAAATAAAAATAAAAAAAGGTCTGAGAATGTAGTTCTGTGGTCAAGCACTTGCCTATATGAGGTCCTGTATTTAATTCTTAGCACCACAAAAATAACAAGAAAAATGGGGAAAAAAAGCCTTCCTTGAAGTATTCTCCATCTATAGCCTTCTAGAATGCTTCCATGGAGCTTCTTAGGTATTTCTATTATAGCTCTGGTCTGTGTTTATATGTATTCTCCCTGGAGCAGGCAGAGAAGGAAATTACTCATTTTTATATCTTCCATCCATGGTACTTTATATTCAGGCAATAAATGTTTGCTGAATGTAATCACAAACACATCCAGAGTACATGAATGAAATATGTTTTTTAAAAAATTTTTCTAAGGATAGTCTCTACTGCCTTATTCATCCATGTCTATAGTGAATACTTAAAGAAGAACAGATGCTTTATCTATCAATGTATTGCTAAGATTTAGATTTCTCATCCACTGAACTTGGTGTGCTGAAGACAAACCTTATGCCCCAGTTAGGCTGAACCTTTTTTTCTCCTCAAATGTTCAAGCCTTTTGCCAATTTCAGGGGCTTATTAGTCTCCTGGGTTTTTGAAGATGATGTTTTCACCCAAGATAGTTTGAATGTATTAAGCAAAGATATCAACAGGCACCATTTGTGCTGGGTGATGTTCTAGAAAAAAGCAAAAACCTACTGCCCTTTGTCCACAAGAAGAACTAGTTCTTCATACAGTTTCCTGTGCTTAGTCAAATGTTAGCTAGTGGTCTGTAAGTATTGGTGAAGCTCTAGTGGGGCCCCTCTGTCACTAGACCCAGACATTTCTCTCTCTGTCACAGCCTGAGTGATTTAATGATATTGATTCTGTGAGTCCTTTTTCTCCAAATACTCCTCTTGGCCCAGTTTTCCAGTTAGAGAACACCTTATCCCTTCTAGTTCACTCATCTGTAAGATGAGGATACCATGACATATCTCGATCTTATTGTATAGATTAAATGAGCTACATCTACAAAGGAACTTGCTCATTGTTTTTATAACTTTTATCTCTTCAGTACCCAGGCCAAACTCAGCATCTCTCTCCTCCTAGCACATTCTATTTTGGGGGTTGTTTTTGTAATGTGGGAGAGGGGCAATCCCAGCGCCTGTGGATGATAGGCAAGTACTCTACTACTGAGCTACATCCCCAGAACAAGTACCACATTCTAACACTGTCCCCACCCCAAGTGCAGCTTTGCTAGATGTGATGGGAAAACTCTAGAATGGTCTCTCAAGATCCCTTTCTGGTATTCATATCCTTGAATCATTCCTTTCCCTTGAGTGAGGGTGAGGCCTGTGACTTTCTTCTACCTAACAGCATATGACAGAGATGCTGAGATGTTCTTTCTTTCCCTTGTTTACTGAAAGCTCTGTCTTGCTACCTAGATCATTATAGAGACTCTCCTTACTAGCTTGATGAAGCAGTGATAAGGCCCACATGGCAAGAAACTACAAGTTGCCTGTAGGAAGTGCAGCAACATGTAGGAGTCAGGGCATCCTCCCACCAAATACCTGCAAGAAACCAGGGCTCTCAGTTCTACACCAAGGAAATGAATTCCGCCAACAGTCAAGTGAGATTCAAAGTTGTTTCTTCCTTAGTCAACCCTGCAGATGACAACACAACCCAGTGGATACCTCGCAACTTCATGGGATCCTGAGCAGACACTTAGCACACCTGGATTCCTGACCCACAGGAGCTGTGCCATAATAAAGGTTGTTTTAAGCCAAATTTGTGGTACTTTGCTCCACAAAATATGGCTAATACAGCAAGTATAGAATCACATCCGATCTTCAAGATCCACAAGGCTCCCAAGTGATGAGGGGTCCTTCTGCCTTACTAATGGGTGTTTTATCATCTCCTACCTACTGCCTGTGACTTGATCTCTCTCTGTTTCTGCTTTTAGAAACTGCCCTTGACTGACAGTTGTCTCTGAAAACTCCATGCTGCCCTTTTCTCTTTTAAGGTTTCAGCCAATTCTTGACTCAGCTTTCTTATGGCTTTCATGGAGTTCAGGCTTCTCAGCTCTGTTCCTTCAAGTCTCTCACATCATTTTCAAATTCGGGAAAAAGTCGAGAAGCTTAGCTAATTACATTTCTCCCACTTTGGGTCAAACTTTCATTCCAGACAGCCATATTTTCTGTCTCATCTCTGACCCACCCAGGAAAGGTTCTCTGATTTTAAGGACTCATGTGATTAAACTGGACCCACCTATATAAATTAGGATCATCTCCCTAATTTATCTCAACTACCAATCTCTTCATCAATCTATAGACTCTCCTTTTCCATGGAAGGTGATTCAATAACAGTTTACAGGATTGGGATATATGCTATTTTGGGGAGAGGGTATTATTCTATCTGTCACACTATATGTCTGATTCATTCCTGGGATTCATGGGACCTGATTTCTCTTTCAACTCTGCTACTAGTTAGCTTTCTGACACTTGTCAAATACTTCTATCTTTATGCTAGTAGGTCACAAAAGGAGTTCATGTCCTGGGAAGCCACATTGACACTGCCTGCAATACAGACTGATAGTGAGATAGGACTTATGGGTCCAGGGTAGATGGAATAGGTCAGCTACCTAGAGGGATCAGGATAGGTTGAGCCTGAGTATGAAAGCCAAGTTGTTCCTGCAAAGGGAACCATAGGGCAAATTGGAGAAGCCTATTAGCTGTTTATGTTAGTTAACTTTTTTTATTACTGTGACCCAAATACCTGACAAGAACAACTTAGAGGAGGAAAAGAGGTTCAGTTCATGGTTGGCTGACTTCATTGCTCTGAGCCTGAGATGAGACAGAATATCATTGTGGAAGGGAATGATGGAGGAAAGCTTCTTAGCTCATGGAAGTAGGGGAAAAGGAGAGAGAAAGAGAGTATATATTCAAGGGGCCAGAGATAATATGTAACCACCAAGGACATACCCCTAGTGACCTACTTTTACCAGCCATGTCTTACCTGCTTACAGTTACCACCCAGTAATTTATTCAAATAATCCATTTATTGAAATGGATTAATCCACTGATGAGGTTATAGCACTCTAATTGTCTCACTCTGAATATTCCTGCATTAATTATCATGAGATTTTGGGGGAACATTTCTAGATCCAAACTACATCACTGTTATATGGTAGGGCTAAGCCTAAAGAGGTAGAGTAGGAGCACTGGAGCTGGGGGATTTCCACAAAGGCCAAAAGAAGCTGGGCTATCAGAGCTCACCATGCTGAGGCAACCACACTGTGAGTGACAACTCAGTCAGCAGGACAGAGTCTCATGCTCACACTCTGGGCCCTGATTCCCCTGCAAACTCTAGGAGTCTTTTGAGGTGACCAGGCTGGCCCCTTTTGATTTGTAGTTATCTCATGGACTCAGGCCCTCAGAACAGTTGGATGTGATGGATTCCTGGACATGCAGGCCATGTGTCCCTATAAAACCCCAGTGGATGCTTCTGGTCTGTCTCCTTTCCTATAAGCCATTGTTTGGCAAACTCCCTGGGGCTCCCTGATGTCTAGCCACTTCTACTGATCATACCTTAGGTCAGGAATGCCACAAATTCCACCTCTTCAGGAGAAAAACAATTCAAAAATAGACCTAATAGTCACAGGACCTGGGACAGGAAAAGTATAGATGGCTGGTTAGACAAGTCCAGGCTGTTTGCCCCTGCTTTGATCCACGTACCTCCAAGTCACGCAACAACTTCTCTCAAAAGGTATACCTTGATATTTCCTTTTTAAAATCATGAAACTTTTATCTACCCCAAGACACATGTTTTTGTGAGTGTAATGTCATTAATTTAGACATTGGTCAGCCTCTTTTTTATCTCTTAACTCAGTCTCCAATCTCTCTGACACTCACCTAATCATCCCTGATGCTCTTCTACTTCCTTGGTGTCCTCCAACTTTGACAATTTCCCAGCCTCTTCCCTGGCACCCACCACTACCTCCACTATTATTCATAAAAAAAAAAAAAAAAAAAAAAAGCAGGGTCCTAAATAGGGACCCAACAGAGGAGTCCTCTGGGGAAGGGGTGTTGCCAGAATATTTCAAAAGCCAGACTATGTCCCAGCTTGGTGAGAGAGAAAGGGAAATGATTGCAGTATAGTCCCGACTAGACTGGACTTGCTGCCCAGAGATACTGCTTCAAAACCCTGCACTGGGGGAAGCAGTATATAGCAAAAAGGTGGAGGAGAAGCCACCCAGGACACCAGAAGTAGCACTCCCAGGAGTCTCTTGGGTGGAGGAATAGAAGGTAAAGGAAGCATCAAAGTATGGAAAGACCAGGGAAACATTTTGTAATATTTACAAATGTTTGTATTTGAAACACTTTATTTTCTCATCTTAGGAATTCTGTACACTCAAAATACAATGCCATTTCTAGCTCTGGTGCTCCTGTCTTTAGTTAAAATGACAATACAGGACTTGACCTCTATTCCACCATTGCACTCACTTGGTCACTGCAGGCTTGAATAGGGTTTGCAAAATCAGTTCACATGGGATGAAACAAGCTGCCTCCTTCAAATATGTTTGGAAAACCAACTGGGCCTGTGTGCTGGAGAGCTGGAGAACCAGAGAACAATGACCCTGTCTAAAAAAAAAAAAAATTCTAAAATGTACATGGAAATGTAATATACTTAAAAGAGCCAAAACATCTTCATAAAGGAGAATAAAATCTGAGGACACACACTATCTGATTTCAAGTCTTTAAGACTTACTTTAGAGCTACAATAATCACAACAGTGTGATATTCTTGCAGTAAAAATGTTGGGCTAGGGCTGGGGTTGTGGCTCAGCGGTAGAGCGCTTACCTTGCATGTGTGAGGCCCTGGGTTCGATCCTCAGCACCACATAAAAATAAAAGTGAAGATATTAAAAAAAACTCTTAAAAAAAAGATGTTGGGCTAGTATGTAGCTCAATGATAGAGCCCTTACCTAGCATGCATGAGGCTCTGGGTTCCAAACCCAGCACCATAACAAACAAAATTAGGCATGTTGATCCATGGAATAGAGAATTTAAAAATGCACCCCTCCATATATATGGTTGATTTTCAAAGTGGCACAAAGATAATTTAATGAAGATATAACCATCTTTTTGATAACTGTTGCTGGAACAACTAAGCATTTGTGTGGAGAGAAAAACAAAAACCTTGACCCCTCCTCAAATTATTTGCAGAAATTAACTCATGCTGAATTTGTGGATAAACCCTTCAAATACGTTCAACGAAAGAGAAATTTGTTGTTCCAATATCTTGTTGTGTGAATATTAACAAAATACTGCTGGTGCATGACTGAAATCCCAGAAACTCCGGAGGCTGAGACAGGAGGATAACAGAGACCAGCCTCAGCAACTTAGCAAGACCCTAAGCAACTTGAAGAGACCCTGTCTCAAAAATTTAAAAGGCAGGGGATGTATCTCCGTAGTAAAGCACCTAGGTTCAATCTCAAGTACTTCCCCAAATTAACAAAATACCTTATAAGTGTCATATATGATGACATAAAGTATGGCATATAGCTCCAGCCAGGTGTGCTGTTGTACACCTGTATTCCTAGTGACTCAGGAGGCTTGGAGTCAAGAGGATCATGAGTTAGAAGCCAGCCTCAGCAACTTAGTGAGACCCTGCCTCAAAATTTAAAAAAAAAAAAATAGATAAAATAAACAAAGCTGGGCATGTAGCTCATGGATAGAGCCGCCCTGGATTCAATTCCCAGTATTGAAAAAAAATGTTTTTTCCAAAACAAAAAATAAAACTATGTAAATAAATTAAAAAATGTCTTCTATCATGCATTTGACTTTTGATAAGTGATAAATTTAAAATACCTTCAAGTGGGCTGCCGTAGTAGCTCAGTGGTAGAGCACTTGGCTACCCATGTGAGGCACTGGGTTCGATCCCCAGCATCACATAAAAATAAATAAATAAATTATAAAGATTTTTAAAAATTACTTTCAAGTGATAATATATTTGATCTAATCTGTGCCACTAACAAACATTGACAGGAATATTTATAGAATTTGCTGTTCACCTTGATGGTGTAAGTCTTGCAACCCTTTAATTCTGATATGTATACTAAGACTATCAGATACAGTATTTGTTCTTTTACTTATCACATATTTATTTAGTGCCTAATATGGATTAGGCATTATAACAGGTGGTAGAAACATAAGATGAACAAAACTGACCTCTATTTGTGGCACTTATCATTGGTGGGTCTAAAATTAGCCTCCAATACAAATAGACATTTATAGAATTGGAAAAATACAATGTTCAACAATGTAAGTCTAATATGTAAGCGAAGAATTCGAAGAGACAAAGTAGTAAATCTGACCAGAAAACAGCACAGAGCATTAATATATGCACGCTGCCAATAGCAGTGCTGATTAGTTAGAATCATTATTTTCTTCTTCTTGAAATTCTGATGTCCAGAGAAATTTTGCTAATTCTCATGAAAGTTACTGAAAATTTTAATGAAAGTTGTTCATTCTATTTTGGTAAAGTTAATTTGCCAAATAGCCACATTCTAGACATGTACTGTTCAGTGGCTAGGGCAAATCAGATCCACTTTCTGTATCCTACTGATGTTCGTGCTAGGAATAGCCCTAAATGTAGATATGAATGTAAGGATGAGAGTCACATTTTTCCAGTTGGAAAGCAATCTCATCTGGCAAATATTTTAAAGATTCTATTTGGGCAACAAAATTGGCCTCTTTAAGTAAAAAATTTTCAGACATTTTTAAACTAAATTTGCCGTCACAGGGGAAGCATAATTTCAACACAGTCAGGCTATATAAGGGCTCAAAAGACATTACTATTACAGCAAGTTAAAAAAAATATTGCCCCAGCTACAATATAAAAAAAAATATTACAATAAAGGTAGTTTGAACAAACAAAATTAGAAATATTGTTGCATCGTACATATGTTTGAAACATTTGCTAATAAACTTCCATAAGAATATTTGCAACATTAAAGAAACATGTTTATTTATTTATTTATTTATATGGTACTGGGGATTGAACTTAGGGGTGCTTTACCATTGAGCCACATCTCCTGTCCTTTTTATTTTTTGAGACAGGGTTTTGCTGAGAATCTCAAACCTGCAATTCTCCTGCCTCAGCCTCCCAAATCACTGGCATTATAGGCATATACCACCATACCCAGCTAAAGAAACATATTTAGATAAAATATTTATGTGTTGATCATGGCATTATACGGAAGGTGATTTTTTATTTACATTTAAGGATGGTTATAAAACATTAAACAAAATGAAAAAATATCAACTGTCTAGTATGACTGTTGTTATTTCACCATACTGAGGGTTGAACCTAGGGGTACTTTGTCCCTGAGCCACATCTCCAGCACTGAATATTTGTGTACTGCTATCCAAATTCCTATGTTGAAGCCTGAATCCCCAGTATGATGGTGTTAGGATGTGGAAACTTTGGGACATACTTAGGTTATGAGGGAGAGGCTCTCATAATCGGATTTGTGCCATCATAAAAACAGACACAGGAGAAATGGTTCATGCTCATTCTCCCCCACCTCCCCTCCCCCTCTCCCTCCTATCTGAGGATCCAATGAAAATTGGTCAAACCAGGAAGAGGAACTTTGCCAGACACTAGAGCTATCAGGGCCTCTAATCTCAGTCTTCCAGTTACTAGAATAAATGTCTTGTTTAAGTCACCCTAGGGTGACTGTTACAGCAGCCCAAATGGGGACACTTTGTATGTAGAATGTATACATTCATTAATTGTTATTATTATAGTTGTGGCACTGAAGATTGAACCCAGGGGTGCTGTGCCACTGAACTACATCCCCAGCCCTTTTATGTATGTATGTATGTATGTATGTATGTATTTTTTGAGACAGTGTAGTTAGATTTCTGAGGCTGGCCTTGAATTAGTGATCCTTCTGCCTCAACCACCCGAGTCACTATAATATTAGTGACAGGCATGCCTACTTCCCCAGCTGACACTGTTGTATTTAAACTCTAGTAAATCATATTTTATGTGCCATTGCTTTTATTTTATGTTATGGGATGGATTGTTTTCTTCCTAAATTTGCATGTTGAAGTCCTAATTACAGAATTCTAGTACTTCAGAATGTAACTATATTTGGTGATAAAATGAAACTGCTAGGGCACACCCTAATCCTATCTAATTGATATCCTTTGCTGAGGCTGGCTTTGAACTTGGGATCCTCCTGCCTCAGCCTCTTGAATCGCTGGAATTACAAGCAGACACCATTGTTCCAAATAACTAGAATACACAGAGGAAACTTGAATACACAGACTCCATTGGCATGCTGGTGCACAGAGGATAGAATGCACTAGGACACATGAAAGAGGTAGCCACCTGCAAGCCAAGGAAAGGCCCCTTGGGAGAAAATAGTTCTGCTCAGACCTTGAACTTGGACCATGAGAATAAATTTCTGTTATTTAAGATGTATAGGCTGTGAATTTGGTTATGGCAGTCCTAGCAAATTAATATATGATATGGAGTAGAGTTTCACCTTATGAATTTGTGGTTTTAGTTATATGTACGTATATTGAAACATGGGTCTCAATGTAAGATGAATCTCCTATTATGGACCAACAGGTTAAAATATGTGAAAAACACTGAGTAGAAGAAATGAAGGATTTTGCCTTTCACCCTGAAATAAGTCAATTGAACGAGAAGCTTTCACAAGGTAAACCTAGAGATATTCTGGGCACACATTATCTGGGGGAGGAACGAAGGAAAAGATATGGCCTGTATGACTTTGGATTCTGTATGAAAAAGACTTTAGAACAGTGTTCTTTTTTAAAATATTTTTTTTAGTTGTAGATGGACACAATATATTTATTTTGACGTGGTGCTGAGGATTGAACCCAGTGCCTTACACAAGGAGGCAAGTGCTCTACCACTGAGCTACAGCCCCAGCCCTACAGCAGTGTTCTAAAGTGGACTTTGGGTATAGAATTTAGAGACAATCATCTTTTAGAATTCAGGGGGATTGTGATCTTGGATGGGAAAAAAATTAGAAACTTTCGTTAATATCTGTATGAAATTGCCACTTCTTTTCTTTTTTTTTTTTAAGAGAGAGAGAGAATTTTTTTAATATTATTTTTTAGTTTTCGGCAGACACAACATTTTTGTTTGTATGTGGTGCTGAGGATCTAATCCAGGCTGCACACATGCCAGGTGAGCGCGCTACCGCTTGTGCCACATCCCCAGCCCTGAAATTGCCATTTCTGTAAATGACAAATGGAAGCCACAGATTTCAGTCATATTAGCAGTATCTGCAACTTTGTCTCAGTAGAAATCACATGTTTTCAAGTCACATTTCAGAAACTGTACCTCAAATATAAAGTGCACCACTGGATCAAAGTTATATTGGTTATTAAATTTACTGATAAAGGTTGGTATTCAATGAGTTAATAAAGAAACACAAGTATACTATGCACTGAGTTATTTTAAAAATATATTTTGATAAAACCACATAGGTATTCAAATTGTTCCCTTTGGAGCCCTAGGTATATTATCTTATGCACTCAAAAACATTTTGGGGGGTCTGGGGATGAAACTCAGCAGTAGTGCCCTTACCTAGCATGCATGAGGCCCTGGGTTCAACCCTCAGCCCTGAAGGGGAAAAAAAAGAAGAAAAAGGAAGGAAAAGGAAAAACAGCATTTTTTTTTTTTTTTGAGAAGGCTCCAATAGCTTCATGAGAGTGTCAAAGGTAGTCTGTGGCAGATAAAAATTTGAGAACATCTTCCCTATTGCTAACTTCTTATAGACTCAGGCCTTGCCTCCTCTGTATTTGAAGCTCAATCTTTTCTTATCTGCTTTTTCTAGCTTCTGTCCTTTTAACTACTCTTTTGATCAGTGTCTTCTAACTGAGGACTTCTTTGGTCCTAATTTTGACATCTTCGCAAACCTGCTTCTCCATTTACCACCTCTGCGCTGGCAGTGCAGCCCAAGGATAGAGGCCCTGTGCTGATAGGTCCAGGAAATTACCCTCAGGGTCTGAGTTCAGGACAGTCGAAGACCATCCAAAAGAAAATATGTTAGCCACTCTGGGCCACCTAAGTAACTGATGACCCTTAGAAAACCAGCTTATGTCATCAGCAGTATGAAATGGGTACTCCTTCCGTTCTAGGTCCTATGGAAAGGTGTTGGCTTTTTGTGGCGTCCCTGACTGCTCCCCTCCCCCCCAGTTCATGACCTGAATTTGTAGCATCACACAAGGTCCTACCCACCAAAGGCATCCTTTCCATTGCCTACTTTGCCCCACCAATGGTCAAATAGAATATCTCTACTACCCACAGCGTGTCCATGCATACCACCTTTGCCAGCCCAGAGTGGTTAGGATTGTCACTCCCTTGGTGTCCCCATGTACATAGAACTCCCATCCTGGCACCAGGCAAACATTCGAAGGCATTTCACGCTTCCACAGAATAGAATATTCCTTTCTGTCATGGGTAAGGACACTTCTAAATCTCCAACCAACTCCCCAAGTGGGAGAGGTCACACGGAAGAGAGCCATGTGCAGCAGCGGTCCCTGCACCACCCATGAGTCAGTGGCTCACATTGGCCTCTAGAGGGATCCCCAGGAATGGGGAAGAGGAGAAGAGCAGCCCAGCAGCCTGAGGGACTGAATGGGATCCAGAAACTTGAATCACCAGCTATTCTTGAGAATAGAGCTCAGCTCTTGGCCACACACCCTAAATGTACTGATGTCCTTTGCTATTTTTTGGGCAGGAATGCCCACTGTGATGTGCTCTGTCTGCTCTGTTTGCCCAAATCTGGAGCTTCCATTAAGGGAGCACTTACTGATAGGCCAGGCTCAGCCTCTGCAATCAAGAATCTATCTGCATTGTCACCATCAGAAAGATTAAAGTGTGTGTGTGGGGGGGTGGGCTGAGGTTGTGGCTCAGTGGTAAAGCCTAGCACGTGCGAGGCCCTGGGAACCACGTTAAAAAAAATGAATAAATAAAATAAAGATAAAGAAAGAGAAAGAGAGAGAAAGAAAGAAAGAAATTGATTGATTAAAGTGGTGCTATTCCCTCTAAAATCTGGAACAAGACAGGGATGCCCTCTCTCTCCACTTCTGTTCAACATAGTTCTCGAAACATTGGCCAGAGCAATTAGACAGACGAAAGAAATTAAAGGCACC
>NW_026000037.1:22562650-22599591 GCF_001458135.2 Marmota marmota marmota
TGGTTGTCCTCATTTCCATTTCAGAGGATTTGTCGCTGATATACAGGAATGCCTTTGATTTATGCGTGTTGATTTTATATCCTGCCACTTTGCTGAATTCATTTATTAGCTCTAATAGTTTCTTTGTAGAGCCTTTTGGGTCTGCTAGGTATAGAATCATATCATCTGCAAATAGTGATAATTTAACTTCTTCTTTTCCTATTTTGGTGCCTTTAATTTCTTTCGTCTGTCTAATTGCTCTGGCCAATGTTTCGAGAACTATGTTGAACAGAAGTGGAGAGAGAGGGCATCCCTGTCTTGTTCCAGATTTTAGAGGGAATAGCACCACTTTAATCAATCAATTTCTTTCTTTCTTTCTCTCTCTTTCTCTTTCTTTATCTTTATTTTATTTATTCATTTTTTTTAACGTGGTTCCCAGGGCCTCGCACGTGCTAGGCTTTACCACTGAGCCACAACCTCAGCCCACCCCCCCACACACACACTTTAATCTTTCTGATGGTGACAATGCAGATAGATTCTTGATTGCAGAGGCTGAGCCTGGCCTATCAGTAAGTGCTCCCTTAATGGAAGCTCCAGATTTGGGCAAACAGAGCAGGGGGTGTATCTAGAAAGCAATCAGTTGGCTGGGGGTAATCCCAGCTACTTGGGAAGCTAAGGCAGAGGATTGCAAGTTCAAACCCATCCCTGACAACTTAGTAAGACCCTGTCTCAAACTAAAGGGTAAGAAGTGGCTTAGTGATACAGTACTAACCTAGCATGCAGGAGGCCCTGAGTGCGACCACACGTACAAAGAGCGACCAGTTGGGGGCAAAGACATACCTTCAGTCTCATCAAGTCTCCTGTCTAGAAAGAAACAATGCTCTGTGTGGCTTAGTTTTAATTTTCCGCTTTAAACTGACTGTAAGAAGCACTTGCAGGGCTGGGGATGTGGCTCAAGCGGTAGCGTGCTCGCCTGGCATGTGTGCGGCCCGGGTTCGATCCTCAGTACCACATACAAACAAAGATGTTGTGTCCGCCGAAAACTAAAAAATAAATATTAAAAAAAATTCTCTCTCTCTCTCTTTCTTAAAAAAAAAAAAGAAGCACTTGCATACATTATTTTGTTCCCAACTTTTTTTGAAAAATTTCAAACATCACAAAAGTTGAAGGTATCATATAATGAACAGCTATATCTCCTCCTCTTAGATTCAATAATTTTCAACATCTTGAACATCTGCTTTCCTTGTGCCCTCACCTGTTCCCCAATATGTGTGTGTGATTGTGTGTGCTATTTATTAGATTCCCCCTCCCTTTTTTTTCTGGAGCATTGGAAAGTAAGTGCAGCATAAAGTTGTTTCACTCTAACATACTGTTCTATGTTATCCCAGTGGCTCAGGAGGCTGAGGCAGGAGGATCACAAGTTCAAGGTTAACATCAGCAACTTAGCAAGGCACTAAGCAACTTAGCAGGATCCTGTCTCAAAATAAAAAATAAAAAGGGCTAGGGGTGCCGCTCAATAGTAGAGAGTCCCTGGTCTCAATCTTCAGTATCCCCAATAAATAAATAAATAGAACAAAATACTGCATTAGGCATTCCCTAAGAATGAGAATTTTATCCTACAAAATTTATTTACAAAAAATTGACCTTGATTTGTTGTACTCTTTAGTACTTTAATCTGTTTAACTTTTGCTATAAAGTAACATTTTCTAAAGCAACATAGAGCATCCCAGTCTGTCACATCTGTACCAGTCACAATCCAATTCTGTCTTCAATTTAGAAAAATGGTCCCAGAGCAGGTGATACATGCCTGTAATCCCAGTTACTTGGGAGGCTGAGGCAGGAGGATCGCAAGTTCAAAGCCAGCCTTAGCAATTTAGCAAGACCCTGTCTCAAAATAAAAAGAAATGGGGATATGGTTCCAAGATAGAACACTCCTGGGTTTAAAATCTAGTACAAAAAAAAAAAAAAAAAGATTCCCTGATGCAGAGGTATTCAAGGAATGTTCAGTAATAGTCTACAGTTTTTATTTTTATTTTTTTAAGTGTGGAGATGCATGAAAGGTTTTTTCTTTTGGTACCAGGGATTGAACCCAGGAACATCTAAACACTGAGCCTCATCTTTGATCCTTTTTATTTTTTGTTTTGAGACAGGGTCTTGTAGTAGCACTTCCTCCTCCACAGAAAATCTTAATTAAACTTCTCTAGAAATCTCCACCATAATTGATTTTAGGACTATCAGCAAAAGAGTCTCTACAATGTGCTTAAACTTCCTGTTTTCCCATTGCTCTATCTTAATTGGCCCCTGGCCTGGAAGAAATCACAGCTCCAGGTGCTGAACACCCCTTTAGTAGTTTTTCACAAACATTTATACAGTATAGAATAGTATATACATAGTACACACACACACACACACACACATAGTATTCAGTATAGAAGAAGTGTGTTTGCAAATACCAAATGTGATTTAAAAATTAAAAAAAAGACAAATCCTTTAGCAAGGCCTCTGGCCTTAAGCTGAAGAAGCTTCACAGAGATGTCTACATTTCCCAGATAAGAGAAGTTACCAATTGGGCTCCATGGTAGCAGCTGGCAGGGGGAGGGAAGAAAGGGGAGAAGAAGCTCTCCCCTTCTCAGGTATTGTCCTTGAAGGTTGACTTGCCCAGAACAGTGAAAGAAAAAGCTGCTTTTATGTGAACTTCTGCAGACTGTGAACTTCTGAGCTCCTCCCCTTATACTGGGTATGAAGTTTTGAAACTACCTGAACTTGGGGTTCAGGCGATTAATTGATTACAGAGAAAACTGTACCCTCTAACCCTGGCTGCAGCCAAATAAAACTGTTTCCTGCTATCTTCGGTGCCCTGCCTCATCTGTTCCTCACAACAGTCTCACTAAGTTGCTTAGGACCTTGCTAAATTGCTGAGGCTGGCTTTGAACTTGTGATCCTCCTTCTAAGTCTCCCAAGTTGCTGAGATTAGGAGAGTGTGCTACCATGCCTGGCAAGAATAGTCTATAGTTTTTTAGTCGTCTGTGATAGAAAACTTACAGCTTTGGGTAAGAATGGATAGCATTGGGACTGAAACTTGTCTCTGTTTTTGAATAATTGTGCAAGAAAATATATCCTTGCTATATATATTTTATTTTTCCAAACAAAGTCTTACTATTTTGCCAGGCTGACCTCAAACTCCTGAAATCAATTGATTCTTTTGCCTCAGTCTCCAGATTAGCTGGGACTACAAGGGTGCACCACTGCACCCATCTTATAATTTGGATCTGGAATGTTCTCCACAGGTCCATGTGTTGAAGGCTTGGTCTCTACCCTGTTGGGAGTTGGTGGGGCCTTTAGAAAATAGGGATTAATGAAAGAAATTAGTTCAGTGGGGCCCAATGAAGGGGATATTGGGGGGGGGGGGCCCTGACTGCTTTCTGACTCTCTGCTTGCCAACTACTATGAGGTGACCATGTTGCACTCACACCATGATGTACTGAACTGATATGAGCCCATAGACAACCAATCCAAACAACCATGTACTGAGACCTCTGGAACTGTGAGCCAAAATAAACCTTTCTTCTTATGTTGATTGTCTCAGGTGTTTTGCCACAGTAATGCAAATCTAACAATCTCTTTTTTTAAAATGTGGGTAATTACAATCTAATGCCTAGAATTCCAAAGAATAAAACGAAATCAAAGATTTCTTGCTAGTAAAATGAAGTGTCAGTAACAGTATTAAAATATAGATCCTTACCCCAAGGATACTTACATGGAGCACAGTACAGTACCTATTAATAGGACACACAGTTTAAGGAGGAACCACACAAAGTTTTAATACCATTAAGTTGCTATGATGAATGCCAGGGTCTCCAAAGTACCTGGGTCATTATGCAGTCACCCAGGCCTCTTCTCAGCAGTTGGAGTAGCCTTCCCAAGTACTAGTTACCAAATTGTTGTGTCTAGCAGTCTAGCAAGGGTCAGGCACTGGGCCTCTCTTATAATGGTTTAGCTGGGCCTTATCCTGATTCTGATTAAGAGGCCAGGTATTTGGTGTCTTGATTGTCCAGGCACAAATAACCCACTATAAAGATACATACAGGCATACAGGCAAAGTCCTGTTGCTCCCATCTCTCAACTCCTCAGTTCCCCTCCCTGGAGGGGTGCTTAACCACTGAGCCACATCCCCAGCCTATTTTATTTTTTATTTTAAGACAAGTTCTTGCTAAGTTGCTTAGGGCCTTGCCAAGTTGCTGGGGCTGGCTTTGAACATGCAATCCTCCTGCCCCAGCCTCACGAGACACTGAGATTACAGGTATGTGCCATTATGCCTGGTGGAAGCCAATCTTAAAATTTATAACTAAAAGACAAACACACTCTGGTATTTGACTTCCAAATTGCTCCATTGTGAAACTTAATCAAGCTTCCACAGCTAGCATTATATCCAAAGGTGAGAGGTTTCTACTACTGTAGACAGTCTGTTGGTCACAGAAGATGGCATTTATTTGCCCAGGGAGCTTCATTTCTTACAAAGGGGATTCCACAAGAGGGTCCTGTCAAGCACTGTTGACAGAAATCAAACCCTGTTTAATGTGAAAGACAATCCTGTCTAGTTCCAAACACATTCCTAAGCATTATAGTACTGACACTCTCTTTACACATAGAAAGGCAGTTCAAACTTGTAGGATTTTGGAGCAAAGTCAAACCAACTTTTGAAATTAGCTATTCTTTATTTTTGAAATAGATCTCCTGAGTTTAATTATCACCTAATTTTACATGCTTATCCTGATCTGAGTGTTTTTGGATCCATGAAGCCATAAAGTTGATCATGCATACCAGTAATTCAACATCAGGTAGAAACAGTGTATATGAAATTGTGCCTGAACATGTCCTGATGGCACAGGTGAGTTGCAGGAACAAATAGCCTTCCATGGTTGCTACTCCTGCTGTATGGATACTCCTCTCAACCCATATATGGCTTCATGGAAAACTGCCTATGGCTAATTGGCTGAAAAATACTTGTCTCTTTCTCAGGCCTAGTTTATAGATGGTTCTGCATGAGAAGCTATTACTTACCTTAAATCATATTTGTTAATTATTAACTTATAATTTGGGCTTTAGATGACTATATATCAGAAGTAGGGTGAGGGTGTCGTTTGGTGGTAGAATATGTGCTTAGCATGCTTGATGTCCGGGTTTCAATCCCTGGCAACCCCCAGAAGATGAGTAAATAAATGAATGTATGTGAACTAGGAAAGGAACCTAGATTTAGAGTGATTTATAAGACCTGGGGGGCTCTTACCTTTTTAGGGATCATGGGAGCATCTTTGATGGGTAGGGCTAGTAGCATGATGTTAGGCAGAACCTGGATGATGGAATTGCTGTTGATTGTTGGCATTTCCAAATGTGAGTGGAAGTGTAGGTGTGCATGCTGAGTTTTTAAAGCGGGGAATGTGCTAGATGGTCTGTTGTAAGCTTGTCATCACCATTGCCCCCTCCTACAGTACTCTCTCAATCACAGAGGAAAAGTCTGGAATTATGTGACCAGCATCCCTTTCCCCATATTGTTCCACGTTAGACTCTGCCAGTGTACATTGTTTCAAAAAACTTTTTATTTTAAAAAGTTTAGACTTAAAAAAATTGTGAATATAGTAAAGAGCTCACATATACTCTTTGCTCGACTTTCCCTAAGATTAAAAATAATTATACCATAATACTCAAACTCAGGAATTAATTCTGGCACAATGCTATTAATTAAACCACAGACCTAAACATTTCTCAAGGTTTTTCCTTGATGTCCTTTGAATGTTCCAGGATCCAATCCAGAATCCCACATTGGTTTTAGTTTTTGTATGTCCTTGTTCTCTAACTTGTGTTTCTTGATTCTATTTTAATTTATTATTATTTCCTTATCTTTCATGACTGACCTTGACTTTTGATGAGTAATGGTCAGTTTTGTTTTTTTTTTTATGGTACTGGAGATTGAACCCAGGGGCATTTAACCACTAAGCCCATCCCCAGCCCATTTTATTTTTTATTTCAAGACAGGGTATTGCTAAGTTGCTTAGGGTCTCCCTAAATTGCTGAGGCTGACTTTTTTTTTTTTTTTTTTACTTCATATTAAATTTTTAAACAAATTATTTGCAAATTTGTGTTTATTATAGTAACTGAGCAAAAAATATATAGATTAGGACAAATAAACATGTTGGGATATAATGGCTGAGACCTGCTGTTCTGAAGAATTTAATCCTGGATGGGTGGGTGAGAAGGAGCCCAGGGTTTAAATACATGCACTAATGGTGCTATAGGTATGACTGCTCTGCTGGTCTTTCCTGGCCTATTATTGGATTTTTCATCTCTTGATACCACACATCAACCTTGGACCTGACCTCAGCAAGGTCATTTTGACAACATGCCTCAGGGCAGAGTCCATGGATGCGGAGTTAGTTAGTTATATACATGGGATGCATCATCCCAGTGGGTGGTTGTACCATTTAATTAAATGGACTGACCCACCTAGTGTCCACACTCTGGAGTGATCAACATTACTGTACAGTGGCCATTGTAAGACAGTCAGGTATTTTGGAGAGTCTCTCTCCTATTTGGTTTTGTCTGATGTTTCCTTTTTATTAGATTGAAGTCATGCATGCATTTTTTTTTCTTCTCAGTGCATTTCATCAGGTGGTAAATCTCACCACTTGGTTAAAACGGTGTGTTAGTCAGTTTCATGTTACTGTAACAAATATCTGAGATAATCAACTTATATAGAAAAAAAAGGTTTATTGTATTTCACAGTTTTAGACATTTTAGTCCCCAGTTGGTTGGCTCCATTGCCTTTTATGTGTGTGTGTGTTGGCAGTGGGGGATAGGTCATCATAGTGGGGAGTGTATGGCAAAGCAAATTTGCTTAGGGACTGGGGTTGTGGCTCAATGGTAGAGTGCTTGCCTGACATGTGTGAGGCACAGGTTCAATCCCAAGCACCACATTAAAACAAAACAAAACAAAAAACTAAACTAAATAAACAAAATTAAAAGTATATTAAAAAAAGATATTGTGTCTATCTACAACAACAACCAAAAAGAAAAAAAAATTAAAAAAAAAAAGCATATTTGCTGTCCAGGACATAACAAAAGAGGATAGGGAGGGCCTAAGTTTCCATCATCCCCTTCAAGGAGGGCACCCCCAATGGACCTGAAGACCTCTCACAAAATTCCACTTCTTAAAGTTTCCACCATATCCCAATAGCACCAAGCTGGAGACCAAGCCCTAAGACACCGGCCTTTCCGGAATATTCCAGATATAAAATATAGCAGATAGTATTACCTGAAGGCCTCCAATGTAAAATTACTATTTTTCTTTTTCACAATTGGTAACCTATCTTGTGAGAGAATTTATAGTAATATTCTGTTTTGCCCACTTATTTTGGTATCCCTTGGTGAATTTTGCCATGATGTTTGCCTAGTTGTTATTGTACACTTCTCTTATTTCTTCTTCACTTATAATTGGTATAATACATTAAGGAAGAAATGTTCCCTCTCTGTGATTAGTTATGTTTTCAGTTATTTATTTATATCAATATGGATACTTGTTTTTATTCTACGAGTTATTATTTACTACTAACATTTTTTACTTTCTTTTTTTTTCTTTATTTGCTGTGCTGGGGATTGAACCCAGGGCCTTATGCATGCTAAGCAAGTGCTCTACCACTGAGTTATACCCCTATTCCTTTGTTTTTAAAATTGTTCCAGCTTTGGATATAAAGAACTTCTCTGATTGGCTCTGGTTCTTTTTGATATTCCCCTGTATTTATTTAACCATGTCTGTATTTTATGGTATCACAAGATATTTCACACTCATCTTGTAGTTCCCTTGCATATTTT
Organism: Marmota marmota marmota; assembly: GCF_001458135.2. Lineage (NCBI taxonomy): Eukaryota > Metazoa > Chordata > Mammalia > Rodentia > Sciuridae > Marmota > Marmota marmota. The sequence goes on from NW_026000037.1 coordinate 22,570,496, forward strand.
TTTTTGTTTTTGAGTACCAGGGATTGAACTCAGGGGCACATCTCCAACCCTATTTTGTATTTTATTTAGACACAGGGTCTCACTGTTGATTGGCATCTCGCTTTTGCTGATGCTAGCATTGAACTCGCGATCCTCCTGCCTCAGCCTCTGAAGTGACTGGGATTACAGGCATACACCACAGTGCCTGGCCTTGCATAATATTTTGAAGGTGGAAGATGGGTGCTCAGTAGTGGAGCCTTTGCTTACTGTGACTGAGGCCTGGTTTTGATCCCTAGCATCACACACATGAAAAAGTATTGAAGGCAGAAGTGAATCTACAGTAGCAATTTCTGGCAGATAAAGGGGAGATAGTAAGTTCTTAACCACTGTGGTACTGCAAATGGCTAAGATAGTCAGTAACAGCCTCCTAGACATTCACTCTTTGAGCCTTCAAATAATTGTTGTATTAGTTTTCTAATTCTAAAAAAAAAAAAAAAAAAAGTACCACAAACGTACAGCTTAAATTATCTCACAGTTTCTATGGGTCAGGAGTCTGGTCATGGCTTGGCTGGACCTCTGTTTACAGTCTGTCACCCGACTGCAATTAAGTAGTTGGTCAGGGCTTCAGTTTCTTCTGAAGCTTTGATTGGGAAAGGACCTATTTTCAGTGTTAAGTGATTGTCATAATTTAGGTCCTTGTGGTCTATTGACTTAGGGCCCCAAGTTCCAGCTGGCGCTGGGCTGGAGGGCCACTCTCTGTTCTGTGCCATGTAAATCTTTCCAATATGGCTACTTGTTTCATCCACATATGCAAAGAAAGAAGACAATAGAGGGAGTTTGCTAACAAGAAAGGAGTCTCGATCTCTTACCTACTCATCAAGGTAACATTTTTTTTTTAATGCACTAGAAAATGACATGTCTTTGTTATATTCTGTTGGTTAGAAGCAAATTGCTAGGGTGGTCCACATTCATGAAAAGCGGATTGCATGTGATGTGAACACTTGGAGATGGGCATTTCTGGGGCCATATTACTGTGTCTACACTACTTGCCTTTAACTTTTTTTGTGGACTATTTAGATGGCCTCTGCTTTCCTGGTGGAATTCTGATTGACCCAGCCACCCTGTCAGGGTGTAGCTGTATCCCTTCTGTGAACTAGGAATTCACTCTCTGACCTAGTCGAAGCTGTGGCTATTGTTAAACCTTGTGGCTTCTGTATTACGCACTCAAATAGCCTTCCCCAGCAGACCAGGCTGCTTGAATTTAAGCCCTGTACTGCAACTACCCTACCTTGACATTCTTCAACTTCAAGTGGTGTTATAGGATTTGACCCAGGCCTTCCCTGGGGCCAGTTTCAACACACACCCCTGAGCAGAGTGTGAATGAGAGGAACTCTTCTCCTAAGTCTTCTTATGTAAGGATTTGTGAGTTATTGACATCTTGCAAGGGAGGCTGGATGTCCACACTATGTATATCCCAGTGTATTTTCTAACAACCATATAAACCACATGAATGAGGTAGAGGCATAGCACCTAATGGGAAAAAATTTGAGAAGAGGTAGCGACTACAAAGAGAGAGACAAAAGTCTTTTTTATTCTTGATGAAAAGTGCTTAAATTCTGCTTGAGGTCTCATGGTTTCAGGGCTGTGAGAAGCCAGCACATGGCTAGGTTGAATAATAACTAACACAGCTGTGGGTTCCCATGGGACCAGAGGGACAAGAGAATACATGCCAGCAGAGCCACCCACGAAGGACATGGTGACTTGTGGGATGCTCCTGCAGCTTCAGCCCCATTGCTCTGGAAGAGCAGCAAAGAGATGGGATGCTCAGGGCCAGTCTGACAACCTCACATAACTATCACTGAAATAGAAAGTTGATAGTATCCGATGTTAATGAAACTTCTTACCATTAAAAACGCCCTGAAGTGGGCTGAGGTTGTGGCTCAGTGGCAGAGCACTTGCCTAGCATGTGTGAAGCACTGGGTTTGATCCTCAGCACCACATAAAAAATAAATTAATTAAATAAAGGTATTGTGTCCATCTACAGCTAAAAAAACAAAAACAAAAACAAAAAAACCCTGAAGTATGTCTCTACTATCTTCTATTGTGCAATGGTAGGGAACCACTGATCAGGCCTGGTATATGTATATTTTTTATGTAGGAAACAAAATTTTAATAGGTAATGACTCTTATTGCATTAGAGTACAATAAAATATACCACAATCTTAAGACTCCCGGAGAGAGAAAAATAAAAGTCAGGGAAATTCAATTGAACTAAATAATTATTACCCTACATGGTAAAAGACAAAGGTTCAATTGACAAGTTAATCTGATCAGAAAAGAACAGAGGAGATAATGTAATTAATGTCAATAAAGACATTAATTACGTTATCAAATTTCAGAGAAAGAAGAGGAGAACTTCTAAAACAAATACAAGAGGAATAAAGACAAGAACCATATTATTGCTTCAAATGAAGCAATTGCTTTGCTAGAAACCTTTCTAGTGAAGTATATTTAAAATAGTTTATTTATTCAACAACCATTTTATTATGTCTACTTTAAGCCAAGGGGTGTTCCAGGCACAGGTAATGCAAGTATAAACAAAATAAACAAAATCCTTAGGATCAGAAGTTTAAATTCTTAGAATAAATGAGTGGAGACAGAAAAGAAACAAAATAATTCACAGGTATAGCATGATAGATAGTTAAAGAAAAAGTAATAAAGGAAGAAAGGAGAATTGCTAAGAATAACTTGAACTTCATTCCCTTGTGTTTGGAGAAATGTATCTATGATCACTGTCATATAGTTTGCTAAGAATTGATCTGTGGGATAACTTATGGTCTATCCTGGAGAATGTTCCAGAGTGCACTTAAGAATGTGTATGTTGTGCTGGGTTCAGTGGTGCACGCCTGTAATCCCAGTGGCTCAGGAGGCTGACACAGGAGGATCTTGAGTTCAAAGCCATCCTCAGGGATTGGGGCTGTGGCAGAGGACTTGCCTAGCACATGTGAGGCACTGGGTTTGATCCTTGGCACCACATAAAAATAAACAAATAAAATGAAGTCATACTGTCCATCTACAAATAAACAAACAAACAAACAAACGCCTCAGTAATTTAGCAAGGCCCTGAGCAACTTAGTGAGATCATGTCTCAAAATAAAAAATAAAAAGAGCAGGGGATGTGGCTCAGTTGTTAAGCATCCCTGGGTCCCTGGGTTCAATATCCTTGATACCAAAAAACAAACAAAAAAACAAACCCCACAAAAACAAAACAAAACAAAAGTGTGTGTTGTTGTGTAGAGTGTTCGGTATATGTACATTTGTTGCTTATTGTGTTGTTCACATCCCCTATTTATTTATTTGTCTTTTATCAGCAATGTTTAAGTGTGCCTTTTCCCCCACATCCTGGCCAACACTTATTGTTGTCTGTATTCTTGATAGCTGTCATTCTGACTGGAGTGAGATGAAATCTTAAGAGTAGTTTTGATTTGCATTTTTCTAATTGCTAGAGATGTTGAACACTTCTTCATATGTTTGTTGATTGATTGTACATCATTTTCTGAGAAGTGTCTGTTCAGTTCCTTGGCCCATTTATTGATTGGGTTATTTGCTTTTTTTGGTGTTAAGGTTTTTGAGTGTTTTATATATCCTAGAGATTAGTGCTCTATCTGATGTGCTTGTGGTAAAGATTTGCTCCCATTCTGTAGGCTCTCTATTCTCTTTATTGATTGTTTCTTTTGCTGAGAAGAAGCTTTTTAGTTTGAATCCATCCCATTTATTAATTCTTGGTTTTAATTCTTGCACTACAGGAGTTTTACTAAGAAAGATGGGCCCTAAACTGACGTGATGGCGATTTTGGCCTACTTTTTCCTCCATTAGGCGTGAGGTTTCTAGTTTAATTCCTACGTCCTTGATCCACTTTCACTTTTGTGTATGGTGGGAGATAGAGGTTTAATTTCATTTTGTTACATGTGGATTTCCAGTTTCCCACCACCATTTGTTGAAGAGGCTATGTTTTCTCCAAAAGTGTGTTTTTGGTGCCTTTGTCTAATATAAGATAACTGAAGTTATGTGGGGTAGACTCTGTGTCCTCTATTCTGTACCATTGGTCTACAGGTCTATTTTGGTGGCAATACTATGCTGTTTTAGTTACTATTGCTCTGTTGTATAGTTGTAGGTCTGGAATAGTAATGCCAGCAGCTTCATTCTTCTTGCTAAGGATTGCTTTGGCTATTCTGGGTCTCTTATTTTTCCAGATGAATTTCATGATTGCTTTCTCTATTTCTACAAGGAATGCCACTGGGATTTTGATTGAGATTGCTTTGAATCTGTATAGTGCTCTCGGTAGTATGGTCATTTTGACAATATTAATTCTGCCTATCAAAGAACTAGGTAAATCTTTTCATCTTCTAAGGTCTTCTTTAATTTCTTTCTTTAGTGTGTTGTAGTTTTCATTGTAGAGGTCTTTCACCTCTTTCGTTGAGTTGATTCCCTAGTATTTTATTTTATCTTTTGAGGCTATTATAAATGGGGTGGTTTTTCTAATTTCACTTTCAGCAGATTTGTCACTGATGTACAGGAATGCCTTTGATTTACGGGTGTTGATTTTATATCCAGCTATTTTGCTGAATTCATTTATTAGTTCTAGGAGATTTCTGATGGAAAGTTTTAGGTCTTCATATCATCTGCAAATAGTGGTAATTTGAGTTCTTCTTTTTCTATCAATATCCCTTTAATTTCTTTCGTCTGTCTGATTGCTCTGGCTAGAGTTTCAAGAACTATGTTAAGTAGAAGTGGTGACAGAAGACATCCCTGTCTTCTTCCAGTTTTTAGAGAGAATGCTTTCAATTTTTCTCCATTTAGAATGATGTTGGCCTGGGGCTTAGCATAGGTAGCCTTTACAATGTTGAGGTATGTTCCTGTTATTCCTAGTTTTTCAAGCATTTTGAACATGAAGGGGTGCTGCATTTTATCAAATGTTTTCTCAGCCTCTATTGAGATGATCATATGAGTTTCACCTTTGAGTCTATTGATGTGATGAATTACATTTATTGATATTTGTATGTTGAACCAACCTTGCATTCCTGGGATGAACCCTACTTGATTGTGGTGCACTATCTTTTTGATAAGTTTTTATATTTGATTTATGAAAATTTTATTGAGAATTTTTGCATCTATATTCATTAGAGATATTAGTCTGAAGTTTTCTTTCTTTGATGTGTCTTTATCTGGTTTTGGAATCAGGGTGACATTGGCCTCATAGAATGTGTTTGGAAGTGTTCCCTCTTTTTCTATTTCATGAAATTGTTTTAGAAGTATTGGTGTCAGTTCTTCTTTAAAGGTCTTTTAGAACTCAGTTGTATATCCATCTGGTCCTGGGATTTTCTTGATTGGTAAACTTCTGATGGAGACCTCTATTTTCTTACTTGAAATTGATCTATTTAAATTGTGTATATCATCCTGATTTAGTTTATGCATATCATATGCCTCTAGAAATTTGTTGATGCCTTTGATATTTTCTATTTTGGAGTTCAAATTTTCAAAATAATTTCTAATTATCTTCTGTATTTCTATAGTGTCTGTTGTAATATTTCATTTTTCTTTTTTTTTAAAGAGAGAGAATTTTAATATTTTATTTTTTTAGTTATCGGTGGACACAACATCTTTGTGTGTATGTGGTGCTGAGGATCGAACCCGGGCAGCACGCATGCCAGGTGAGTGCGCTACCGCTTGAGCCACATTCCCAGCCCCAATATTTCATTTTTCATCATGGATGTTAGTAATTTGAATTTTGTCTCCTCTTTATTAGCATGGCTAATGGTTTATCAATTTTATTTATTTTTTCAAAGAACCAACTTTTTGTGTTTTCAATTGTTTCAATTTCATTGATTCCAGCTCTAATTTTAATTATTTTCTGTCTTTAGGGGTTGATTTGTTCTTCTCTTTCTAGGGCTTTGAGATGTAATATTAGGTCATTATTTGTTAACTTTCTCTTCTTTGAAGGAATGAACTCCATGCAATGAACTTTTCTCTTAGCACTGCCTTCATAGTGTCCCAAAGATTTCAATATCTTGAAGTAATCTCTTACAACCTGTATTTACTCTCTTATCTCTTTGTTGGTGTGATGGATGGTGTCCTGAATCCTCTCTTATCTCTTTGTTGGAGTGATGGATTTTTGCCTGTATCTGCTCACTTAGGTCATTTTTTAAATTCCCAAATCATTTTAGTCATGTATATTCTGAACTCCTTCTCTGACATTTCACCTACTTCACTATCCATGGATTTTATTGTTTTAGTGTCTTAATTTGTTTGGGGCACTTTCCTCCCTTGTTTTTTCATGATGACTATGTGTCTTCCTCTCTTGCAGACTAGATCTGATGTATTACAGCTTCTGCCCTATTGTCTTATAGTGTGCTTACAGGTTACCAAAACTTCACTTTTAAGGGAGAAATCAATATTATAGCACTCAATATACCCAATGTGCAGCCATATATCAGTTAGCTTCTATTTTTACATTTACAGTTTTGTCACTATACACAGAAATAATGAGTTTGGTTATCTTCAACCATATAATCAATAAGTTTGCATAATGGTTTACAGTTTATGATGGTGGAAGGGGACTTGGAGGTTGGATGAGGTGTTTATGAGGTAGGCTGTGAGAATACGGAGGTATTAGATTATATGACTAGGGAGAGGGTAATCATAGGAAGTTGACCGTTAGGAGAAACAAAAGATAAGCAACCCTATGCAAGATTCCCTGTTACCTCAGCAACAGGATAGCTGTTAGCATCCCTGGTAGACAAACCTCTGGTGCAGCAAGGCCACAGGGACCTTGGTGACATCTTACCGGGACCTTATTGTTGTCTCTTGATAGAAGCATTGATAACCCAGTTTCATGGTGGTGGTAGCCTCAAGCCTGCATGTTTCCTGATGTTGGGCTGTGGAGCCACGCTTTGGTTCAGGTTGGCTATCGCTTGGGTGCAGGGTGGCTCTGCCCTGGAACTCTGGGCCGCTGTGGTGCGGGGCAGGCGGGCCACCTTCTCATTTTCTTTTGAGTATTCTATAGCTTTATTGTTTGTAACTACCATGGGGCTTACACAGGTCATCCTAAAGTTGTAATAGTGCAATTTGGATTTTTGCTAGTTTAACTATAATAGTATACAAAAACTCCACTCCTGTACAGCTCTATATTTACCCCCTCTCAGTTACTGATATCATGAATTACATCTTTATAAATTGTGTAATCCAGCATGGGCTAATAATTGTTTTTATGCATATGTCTTTTAAATCACGTAGAAAATAAAAATGGAGTTAAACACCAAAATTCCAATATTGCTAGATTTTATAATTGTTCAAGTATTTAACTCTATTTATTTTATTTATTAAGGTACTAGGGCACTGGGAATTGAACTCAGGGGTGTTCTATCAGGAAGCTACATCTCCAGTTCTTTTTATTTTTTGAGACAGGATCTCAATAAATTGCTGAGGCTGTTCTTGAGCTCATGATCTGTAAAGAATAATAATAAAGGGAGATACAGAGATAAGGAGCAGAGGCAGGAAAGTGGTTCCTCAAGAAATGTCTTACCTACCTCCTCCCAATCTTTTGAATGTAATGAGTCACTTTCTGGGTACCAAGGACAAGATGAAGCTATTTCTGTCAGCAAGGCAGCAAGGTTATTATTGCTTACGGTATGCCCCACCTTGTGAAGGAAAAAGGAAAGCTCTGCCCGATGACGTCGTTGAGTATCCGATAGAGAATTTCTTATAGTTACTGTAGTTACTGATTAGGGATTGGTACCAGGCGATGAAAGGCAAGTCAAAAGCCTACTCCAGGCATAAGTAACTATTCCCTTCCCCCATTACCTGACATGTCAACATCTGGGAGGGTCTCTATCAAGGCAGTTTTTGTTGTCCCAAACTCTCTGTGGAGTAAGTGGCTGTGTGTGGAGAAAAGTCTTTTCGTGCCCCATGTTGGGCACCAGTTGTAATGTTAGGAGCTTTGTGCAGTTCTCAAGAAAGTCCATTGTCTGAAGTTACTGTTAGGAGGGCAGATCCAGGAGCTTGGCGAAATATCGTAGTTATCTAGCAAACAAGTTCCTTTATTCCCAGGAGCTAAGTGCCTGCAATCAAGGTTGAGGCTTGATGAGGCTCTAACACAGAGGCTTCTCAGGGCCTTTACCACAAATAATAATTCAAAATGGCTGTGGGTAGCTATCCCACTCCTGGGTATTTTCCCCAAAGATCTAAAATCAGCATACTACAGCGATATATCCACATCAATGTTTATAACAGTACAATACACAATAGCTAAATTTTAGAATCAACTGAGATGCCTGTCAATAGATGAATGGATTAAGAAATTATAATATATATACACACAATGGAGTTCTACTCAGCCACTAAAAAGAATAAAATTATGGCATTTGCCAGTAAATGGATGGAAATGGAGAGTATCATGATAAGTGAAATTAGCCAAATATTTTCTATCATATGCAGAGGCTAGAGTACAATAAAGGAAAGGGGTAGGGAAGGATAAGATACCATAAAGAACCAATGAAATACAAATTAATAGATGAGAGAAAGAAAGTCTAATAGACAAAAGAGAAGCAAGAGGGGGAGGACAGGAGGGAAAAGGGGAGGAAAAAGGGTATATCATTAACTGAAATTGATTTTGATACATGTATGAAACAACAACAACAACAAACACCACTGTGGGTATTGTTAAATGGTAGAGAGTTTTCCTAGCATGTGAGGCCCTGGGCTCCATCTCCAGTACTGCAAAAGCAAACAAACAAACAAAAAACACCCCAAAACCAGACCCAGATTACCTATATACTTGAGTGTAATAGTATGGCAAGTCTGAAAAATCATATTCTTTACCTTCCTTAGGTTTTACCTTTAAAACTTATTGTAGGATTTCTCTGTGCTGGATATAAGCCTACAATATAAATTTAAGATCTTCCTATGGCTTTTCTGAGCCTGTGTTTTTCCCTGGGCATGTAGTCATTTTGGAATATTCTAATCCTTAAGTGTCTGATGCATAAAAGTGGAGAAAATGAAGGAGAGAAAAAAATGCAAGACTGGTATTCCGATACTTGGAAATAACTTTAACCAATGTAGCTACAGTAATGATGGCCTACCTTTGGGTTATATTTCGGTAATCCAAAGGAATCATCTGCCTGGCTCTTGCAGGCTGCTCTGGGAATGTTGGTATGGTGTGCTTGTCAGCTTTCCATTGCTGTGACAAAATACCTGAGATAACTTAAAGAACAAAAGTTTTATTTTGCCTCATGGTTTCAGAGATTTCAGTCCATGCTCACTTGTCCCTGTTATGGAGGGCCTGTAGAGAGGCAGAACATCATGGTGGAGGGTGTGGCAAAGGAAGCTCCTCACTTCATGGCAGCCGGGAAGCAAAAAAGAGAGGGAGGTGTCCAGGTCCCAGTATCCCCTTCAAAGACACGCCTCTAATAGACTAACTTCCTGTCACCAGGTCCCACCTCCTAAAGGTTACATCATCCTCTAATAGCATCACAGGCTGGGGACAAAGACTTCAGCATGGGCTGGGGTTGTGGCTCAGTGGTAGAGCGCTCACCTAGCATGTTCAAGGCCCTGGGTTCGATCCTCAGCACCACATAAAAATAAATAAACAAAATGAATTTTTTTTAAAAAAAAAAAAAGTCAATTATTTAAAAAAAAAAAAGACTTTTGCACATGGGTGGTGCAGTCTGGCTGGGCACAATCAGGAGCCACTTGTCAAAAGAAACTAACTTTATTTTTAGAACCACACACGCCAAACAAAACAGCCTCTCAGGAAAAACCCTCTGAGCCTCAACTGCCACCACCGGCTTCCCACAAGCCTCTCTCTCCAACACAAGCTTTTCTCCACCTCCCACAATCCTCCTGCTCTTGAGCCCGATTGGCTGGGTCACATGGGCGGAGCCAAAAAAGTCCCCCAATGAGCAGCTCCGTGGTCTGAAAGGGCAGGGAAACAGCCCAATGAGCATCACCGCAGAGGAGCCAATCAGCTAGATGTTGCTGGGGCCACTGTGAGCCAATCATCAGCCGGCAGCTGGAAGTTTGCTGGCAGCTGGAAGTTTGCTGGGGTCCCTTCAGCTGTGGCTCTCAACACATGGGCCTTTGGAGGAAAATTGAAAACATAATGTCTTCCTACCATGAGGCTGGGTAGCAGCTACCACTGCTAATAGTGGAAATTGAACAAAAATAACTGCAGTTTATCAATCAAGCTTTTCTTAGGAAGCTGCAGGCCCTTCAAATAGACTCTAGAGTTCCACACTTGTTTATATCAGAGAAATTCTGCAATATATTTGTTGTTCAGGTGGAGACATGGATTCTTGGAGCATCCTGCTCCACCATCTTCCCTGACATCTCTCTCTAGCAAGTGTAATTTCATATAGAGTTGTTGATGAGGACCTTATTGCTTACCACTTGGCAGGCATGGTGGTGCATGCCTGTAATCCCAGCAGCTTCAGAGGCTGAGGCAAGGAGATCATGAGTTCAAAGCCAGCCTCAGTGATTAGCAAGACCCTAAGCAACTCAGTGAGACCCCATCTCAAAATAAATATAAAAACAGGCTGGGGATATAGATCAGTGGTTAAGTACCCCTGGGTTCAATTGCTGGTACCCAAAAATATAAAAATGAAGGTAACACTTGAGTGAAAACCTGTATGTAGGTAGTGAAAAAGTGGGCTATGCAGGTAACCAAGGGAAGAGCGTGTGAAAAGATCCTAACATGGTCATTGCCTATTAGATGGGAGGAAGAGCAGAGGAGACCAGGAGATCTGGACCAGAGTCAGTGAGAGAAAAATGGCAAGAGATGAGGATAGAAAGGTGATGGACACCTACTGTGTAGGTGGGCTACATTGCTTTGTACTGAAGGGAAAGTTTGGAGTTTTTTTGTTTGTTTGTTTGTTTTTTGGTACCAGGATCTGAACCCAGGGGCACTTAACCCCTGAGCCACGTCTCCAGCTCTTTTTGTTATTTTGAGACAGGGTCTTACTAAGTTGCTAAGACTGTCCTCAAATTTGTGATTCTCCTGAGTTGCTGGTATTAAAGATGTGTGCTACCATACCAGGCTCCTTCTGAAGATTTCTTTTTTAAAACTAGTGCCAGGTTTGGGTCAGGTGGTAGAAGCAGGAGTAAGGGGCAAGTTGAGGCCATGACCTTGCTGGGGATTTCCATGGGAAAGGCAGGGTGGGGCAAAGAGATAGGATTGCTTAGTTTAAATAATTTCAGCAGATTCTGATTATAGAGGTGGATGGTTTCTAGATGCCTGATATTTGTCCCTGAAATAACTTAGGGGGGAAATTATAGGTTTTGTGTGTGAGTTAGAGAAATGGAGAGGTTGGAGGTAAAGTCTTGCAGATGAAAGTTGCATTCCCAGTTAAGCCCTTGGCCATCTCTGGGAATTGGCTAGCCCTGGCAGAGCCAGTCTGTCTCCCTGGCCAGTAAAATTTCTGAGATGTCAAAACATGATATGGCACAGAAAATAAAAACTGTGGTTAATACAGTGGGGTCAGCTGGGGGAATGGAGGCTTTGAGGCCAATCCTAGGTACTCTAGTTCAGGCTCTGGGGTGAGAAGGATGTTGGTTGTGGGGAGTGGGGGTCTCAAGCAAGGGGGAATTCTCATGAGTGAGTCATTCACAGAGGCAGGGTGGTTCAGGGAGATTCCCTGGGGCCAACCATTGAAATCCATGCAGATTAGGATTGGGACAGGCCAAAGATATGGAAAGGGGTTGTATTGGTCATTTTTAATTACTATCACAAATTACCTGAGTATGCATACCATATACAAAAAGAGATTTGTTTTCACTCACTATTCAGGAGGTCCAAGGCCAAATGGCTGTATGTGGTAATGGTCTTCTTGCTGACCAATCCTTGAGTCACCACAGGGCATCAAGAGCTGGGAGTGTAAGTGTCGTTTTGTTAATGTTTTATAAAATTCATATAATATGAAATTAATCATATTAAAGTGAAAAATTCAGTTTCATTTAGTACACTCACAATGTTGCACAACTAATACCTTTATCTAGTTACGTAGTTTCATTACCTGTTCAAATAAATTAGGACTAAATAAATTGAGCCCAAACCTTTATCACCAATCACCTTCTGCCTCTATAAATGAATGTATTCTGGGTATTTCATATAGGTGGTTTTGTACAATATATGACTTTTGGTATCTGGCTTCTTTGTTTAGCATGTTTTTGAGGGTTATTTATTGCTATGGTTTGAATGATAAGTATTCTTTCCAAAAATCATGTTAAAAACAATCTGTATGGAGAGATCCAAGATGCCAGAATAGAGGAGTTTTGGATCCTGGCTGCTCTGTGGCATGAAACCAAGAAAGTAGACAGGCAGCTTCTCTGCAAGGTGGGTGAATAAAAAATGTGGCGGTTGGTGGGGAGGACTTTACTGGAACCTAAAATGACATTCAAACCAGACTGGGGGGAGGTTGGATATAATAAAATAAGAAAAAAATTCCTAGTGGCACAGCTGCTGCCACAGGTGGGCCAGAGATCCAGCCAGAGTGGTTCCTCCATGACCAGAGTAGAGGGATAAGGGGATTAAAGGAACCTGCATTTTTGGGAGGCTCAAGGTGTTCTGGATCTGGAGTGTTTAGAGACCAAGGACATTGCCCAAGAACCTGAAGGACATGCTGCATGATATCTGTGTGTGGGGAAAGAAGCTTCCAACTCTTCAGGCCTATGGAGGATGGAGGAAGGAATCATTTTGCAGCTGTGGCATGGGTAACAGCAACAGAGAAAACCAATTCCTGGCAAACTCATGTTTGTTCCAAAATATGGGCCCAGAAAACAGACGCTACATGACATAGAATGTGCTTAAGTGAGCAGGAGAAAATCAAATGTGGAGAGAGGTTTACACAGGGGACAACTGGTCTCAGAAACCCACCTGGTTCTCTCAGTCCCCTCCAATCTGACTGCTTGCAGGACCAGCTGGGAGAGATGCATCTGGCTGTAATTCGGAAGGGCAGGGACAGGAGAAATTGCTTGGAGACTGAACCTGAGACCTAGAAACCTACAGGTGACATAGGGAACTAAGTATTGGCTCCCTCACCACATGAGTTGAACCCAGGGGAGATCCCTTGAGTAAAGTTCCAGCATGGACCATCAAGTAATGGGCACTGGACGTGCACTGATTTAAAATCTCCAGACCAATTAGCATTCAGCAAAGAGTCTGGAGCCCACCTAAGTCTAACCCCTGCCTCCAGGAACTCTACTTTTCTCACTCCAGCAATCCAGAAGGTAGAGCATCACACTCCAGAAGACTTCACCTAAAACTGTTATGGGAGTTTGCAATAAATCACCAAGTCACTCTTAAAGCAGGAGACAGAAACCTTATTCACCATCTGGAGATCCACATTCACCAACTGATGGGCCAGGGGTCAGGCTGCAAGTCTATACCCTTCAACCCCCTCCCAGGGTTTGAGTACACCTTTTATAATCCAAAACCATGTTAATCATAAGTGGCTGTTGCTATGATTCAAAATATAAACAAACATCATGAGATCTAAAATCATAAGCAGAAGGGGAAGTGGGTCAAAACGACCCTAGTTGATTACAAGTTAAAGAATGGTTACTAATGTCTAGACAATCATTCTCTGACAGGATCCATTGTCCAAGAAAAGTGGGAACCAAAAATAGAACAATTTTACATTGTATAAGAATTGCCATTTTGTGTTGCCAAACATGCTATGCTAAGCAACTGTTGATGGGTACAGAGGTGGGGGCGGGGTTCCCATGGGAGAAGCACTTCTTACTTGACAAGAAGTCTCAGGACAAAATGGGGTCTGGTCATTGCCCATCTAGCCTGGCCCATAACAAAACTGATGAGAAGAGAAAATGAGAATATTTTGAACACCAATGGAAAGAATTCTTTAACTTTTCATCAAGATTTTTATTCTTTTCTTTAAATTATTTTTAACTGTTTAATTGCAACCTTATTGGTACATGAACATTTGTACAGTTTCCTATTTTTTCCCCCTCATCTCTAGAATTTTTGAAGCCAGTTATTTTACATGGATTAGTTTTTTTGTAACTAATGTAAACTAATGTTTGATTAGTATATTTTAGTTTTTTAAAAATATTTATTTTTCAGTTTTAGGTGGACACAATATATTTATTTTACATTTATGTGGTGCTGAGGATCAACCCAGGGCCTTGAACATTCTAGATGAGCATTCTACCACTGAGCCACAACCCCAGCCCTTTAGTTTTGTTTTATATTTTTTAATTTTAATTTTTAATTTTTTTAAAAAAATTGCTTCATATATTTATATTATATATTCTCCTACTAATCTGTCTCCCTTGATTCTCCCTTTTCTTCTGCTAACAGCCAACATTCTCCTTCATTCTTTTTTTTTTTTTAAGAGAGAGAGAGAGAATTTTTTTTTAATATTTATTTTTTAGTTTTCGGCAGACACAACATCTTTGTTTGTATGTGGTGCTGAGGATCGAACCCATCTTTGTTTGTATGTGGTGCTGAGGATCGAACCCGGGCAGCACGCATGCCAGGCAAGCGTGCTACCCCTTGAGCCACATCCCCAGCCCCTCTCCTTCATTCTTGCTTCAATATTTTACTTCTGTTTTCTCTCCTTCCTCATAATCATCACATTCTATACCACTTCTGTTCTCTTTCTGTCACCATTGGAAACTGTAAACCCTTTTGCAAACTTGCTGTTTTTCTTATAGGCAGTAACTGATCATATCATTCTGTTTATTGTGATAACTAACATTGTGGACATCATAGTAAGAACTATTTGGTTTAATGCTGTAAAATGTTTGCATTCATTGTTGTTATTATTTATCTCCCCCTAAACAGTGAGGGACTGGAAACCTTCAGGGACATTAAAAGTTCACAGACTTTACTGCCTCAGATCCATACTGTTAGATGGGAAGACAGTCAAACACCATGAAAAAGTAAGGGAACAACTCACCTAAGTAAACCAAGATACACCAATAACAGAATCCATCAACCCCACAGTGGAAGAAATGTCAGAGAATAAGTTTAGAATGTACTTAGTTAAACTGATCTGTGAAGTAAAGTTTGATGTAGAAATTAGGAAAACTACCCCATTCACAATAGCCTCAAAAAAAACAAAACAAAAAACAACAACTTAGGAATCAATCTAACAAAAGAGGTGAAGGATCTCCACAATGAAAACTATAGAACACTGAAAAAGAAATTCAAGTAGATCTTAGAAGGTGAAAAGATCTCCCATGCTCTTGGATAGGCAGAATTAACATTGTAAAAATGGCCTCATTACCAAAAGCATTATACAGATTTAATGAAATTCCTATGAAAATCCCAATGACATTCTTCATAGAAATAGATAAAGAAGTTGGGCTGGGATTGTGGCTTAGTGGTAGAGCGCTCGCCTATCTCAGGTGGGACCAGGGTTTGATCCTCAGCACCATATAAAAATAAAGGCATTGTGTTGTGTCCATCTACACCTAAAAACCAAATATTTTTAAAAATAGTGAAAAAAAAGAAAATAAAAAAATAGATAAAGAAGCAATCATGAAATTCATTTGGAAAAAATGAGAGACCCAAAAGAGCCAAAGCAATCCTTTGAAAGAAAAACGAAGCAGGAGGCATCACAATACTAGACTTTAAATTATACTACAGAGATATAATTAACAAAATTGGCATGTATTGACACCAAAATCAATATGTACACCAATGGTATAGAAAAGATGACACAGAGACAAACCCACATGAATACAGTTATCTCATACTCGACAAAGGTGCTAAAAACATACATTTGAGAAAAAGGGAGCCTCTTCAACAAATGGTGCTGAGAAAACTGGGAATCCATATGCAGCAAAATGAAACTAAACCCTTATCTCTCACACTACACAAAAATCAACTCAAAGTAGATCAAAGACTTAGGCACTAGAACATAGACCCTGTGCCTAATAGAAGAAAAAGTAGGCCCAAATCTCCACCATGTTGGCTTAGTAACTGACTTCCTTAACAAGACTCCTAAGGTACCAGAAGGAAAATCAAGAATCAATAAATGAGATGAAATCAAACTAAAAAGCTTCTTCACAGAAAAGGAACAGTCAATAATATGAAGAAAGAGCCTACAAAATGGGAAAAAATCTTTACCATACCTACTGTTATGCTCGAATTCAGGACCCCCGAAAACCACCAGAGACCCAAGATCGATGTAAGCAGCAAAGAGGTGATAATTGTGAGCTAGCTCCGTCCTCTGCGCACACAGCAACTGGTGACGCTGAGAGGCCCCGAGCTCAGGGTTTGCAGCAGTTTTATACATTCTTTGGAGAAGGCAGGGACTTCACATACATCATAGCATCTCTTAGCAAATCATCGCACACCGTGGGAAAATCAAATAACAACTCTAAAACATGATTAGTACATTCACTGGCGGGAACAAGTTGGGTAGGGGTGATTGGTCAGTACAAAAGGGGTATTCATTTGAACTGATTGGTTTAAGCCAAGAGGGGTGCTGAACTACACCGTTTCCCAACATGTTATCAACCACCATAAACTACTGGGAAGGTTATCTGGCATCCCAGGTATTTCCCTGTCTCATGCTGATTGGTGGCTGCTAGGGGGTTGCTATGGATCCCCACCTAGCCTGACTGAGTCAGGGACACCTGGCACAGCAGATCTCTCCTGTTATTTGTAGATAAACAATTTAGCAGGGTGGGAATATGCCTAGGAGTGCTCTGTGGGTCTTTCCAAGGACAAAGGTCATGTCCCTTCCTTGGACAGGCTTTGCTCTGAGATAGAGGCTGGTTTTTCACTACCTCAGATAAACATTAATCTCCAGAACATATAAATAAGAACCTAAAAAACTTAACACCCAAAACGCCAAATCAATAAATGGGCAAAGGAACTGAATAGACACTTCACAGAAAAATAAATAACAATAGATCAACAAATATATGAAAAAATGTTCAACATCTCTAGCAATTATAGATATGCAAATTAAGACTACATTAAGATTCCATCTCACTCCAGTCAGAATGGCAATCATCAAGAATACAAGGGTGGGGGGGTGTGGGTGGCCCTGGGGTTGTGGCTTAGAGGTAGAGTGCTCGCCTAGCATGTGTTGAGACAATAGGTTCAATCCTCAGCACCATATTAAAAAAAATAAAATAAAGATATTGTGTCCACTTATAACTAAAACACAAATATTAAAAAAAGGAATACAAGCAGCAATAAATATTGGAGAGGATGTAGAGAAAAAAGTACACTCATACATTGCTGGGGGCACTGCAAATTGGTGCAACCACTCTGGAAAGCAGTATGAAGATTCCTCAGAAAACCTGAAATGGAACCACCATTTGACCTAGCTAACCCACTCCCAGGTTTATACCCAAAGGACTTAAAATCAGCATACTACAGTGACACAGCCATATCAATGTTTTTAGCAGCTCAACTCACAATAGCTATGGAACCAACCTAGTGTCCTTCAACAGATGAATTGATAAGAAAACTGTGGCATATATGCACAATGGAATATTACTCAGCCTAAAGAAGAATGAAATTATGGCATCACAGGTAAATGGATGGAATTGGAGAATAGTATGCTAAGCAAAATAAGGCAATACCAGGGAACCAAAGGCTGAATGTTTTCTCTGATATGCAGATGTTTGTTAGAGTCTGTAAATAAGTCAAAATAACACCTGGCATTTTGCCAGGGGAATGTTAGAGTTCGTAAACAAGTCTGGATGGTGCCTGGCAAAATGCCAGAGGGAGTGGTTTGAGAAGTAACAAAAGCGAGCCATTAAGTGTGGAGATTCCTTATTGGTTGACTGATGTATCTAGTTTATGCTAATTAGATAAGCTGTGTGGAATGTATAAATACTGTTCCTGTCCTGCAATAAACGGCTCCTACTCCTGCTGTATCAACGTACACAAGTTATTCGTCACCCCCCGATTATTTTGCCCAGCCAGCCGGACTGCGGCAGATGGTGGCCCGTACGGGGAGCCCCGGGACACTCGGGGGTAAGTGACGAAAAAAAGCTGCCCGTCCATAGATAGGACGGGAGCAATCTGCTCGTCCCTAGGCAGATAGGGCGAGAGGAAAAATGGCCATTTCAAGAAAATGGAGAAGATTGATACAGTATGTTTGTGTCTTGTTTTGTCTCAGTGTATTGTATTGTCTTTGTGATGAAAATATGGAAGGGGTGAGAAGTAAATTACTAAGGGAAGAAGGCACCCCAGTGGAACCAAGAATAGTTAGGGCATGTGTTGATAAGAGCCCAGGAACTCTAGTCAGAAAGAAAAAGAAAGTTCAGAAGAAGAAGGATTATCAGGAAAAAAGTTGCAGCAAAAGGCTATTACTAAATACTTTTCGTTACCGGAGGGTGCGTGAAGCGGAGAGGCGGCTGCCGAGTGTGCAAGCCGGTCACAGCGCAGCAAGGATTTTCCAAGAGGCGGCGGTGACTGGCCCTTCCCCGCCTCCTGGCCGGGGAGCTGGCTCTTCCACTGCCGCGAGCCCAAATCTAGACCTGACCTGGAGGCACAGTCTCGCAGGCTCTTGCTCCCTGTGCCCAGTAGCAGTTTGAGTCCGGGACACTCCCCAGGGCCATCTGGGGCTGCCCAGGCACTACAGCCAGCAGAAGACGCTACTGGTGTCCCTGATGTTTGGTCATTTTCAATGCCAATAACTAAGCTACAATGGTTCTCCCACACCTGGAAGCTGATGAGTAATGAGCACTATTAATGCTTATTTCAAATGCAAAAAAACCTTGAGATAATGTACTAAATTGTTCAGAAGGTTGTTTTCTTAGTAGAATGCTACAGGATTTTCTTTAGCCATCCGGAGTTCCTGCCTTCGTCCCAGTGCCGGTAAAGACCAAGGTGGAAGAATTTCCAGTGTTGCTGAAAACCGGACGAGACTTCGGCTGAGAAACAGACGAGACTTCGGATCAAGCTAGCTGCCTGCAGAACTTACCTGGACTGTGATTTAAGCTAGCTGCCTGCAGAACTTACCTGGACTGTGATTTACCTGGACTGTGAGTTAATCTATTGAGACACTGCTTTACCTGGACTGAGACAACAAACTGTAATCTACAACAAATTGTAACTCGGTATCTTTGCTAACAGTGTCATTGCTGGTATAATTTTTCCAAGGGCTTCTTGCATGGAGCCATCAATTGGCTTGGTATTGTGGCATTTTGTATCCTCCCTTTCTGTTTGTAGCAGGTTATTTATGGTGTTTCTGTAAAAACCACTATGGTCGTTATTTAAATTAAACAAAAGGGGGAAATGTTAGAGTCTGTAAACAAGTCAAAATAACACCTGGCATTTTGCCAGGGGAATGTTAGAGTTCGTAAACAAGTCTGGATGGTGCCTGGCAAAATGCCAGAGGGAGTGGTTTGAGAAGTAACAAAAGCGAGCCATTAAGTGTGGAGATTCCTTATTGGTTGACTGATGTATCTAGTTTATGCTAATTAGATAAGCTGTGTGGAATGTATAAATACTGTTCCTGTCCTGCAATAAACGGCTCCTACTCCTGCTGTATCAACGTACACAAGTTATTCGTCACCCCCCGATTATTTTGCCCAGCCAGCCGGACTGCGGCAGATGTTAATTCACAATAAGGTTGAATAGAGGTATTTTGGACTAGACAGAGGGGTGTGAAGGTGGGGGACCGGGTAGGATAGTCAAATGAATCAGATATTACTACTCTATATGTATGTATGATTATATGACCTGTGTAACTCTACATCATGTACAACCAGATGAATGAGAAGTTACTCCATGCATGTATAATGTGTCAAAATGCATTTTACCTTCATATATAACTAATTAGAACAAATGAAAAAAAATCTGCAGCATCAGTATTTAGAGGTGTGGAGAGGTGGTTAAGTCATGAGGGCTCTTGGCTTCAGAAATGAATTTAATGCCTTTATAAAAGAAGCTTCAAAGTTTGCCTCTCCTGTGGTGTTGCCCTTCTGCTATGTGGGAACTGTGTTTCTTTCCCTTTGCCCATCTCTCTGCCATGTGAGGATGCAGGATCTGTCCCTTTTTGCCAGGTGAGGATAATGTATTCCTCTCTGCAGAGGCTGCAGCCACAAGGCTCCATCTTGGAAACTGGGCACCACATGAAAATAAATAAAATAAAGGTATTTGTTCAAATACAACTAAAAAATAAATATATATTTTAAAAAGAATATGGAAAGCCCTATATTGAATGAGGAGTTTTGTGGCAAGAAGAAAAACAGCAAATACTTTTTTTTAAAAAAAGGATTCCTAGCAGTGTAGCCTTTATGTACAGATGAAATAAATCATGAGTAAGTGTAGCAGATGCTGTGATGTAACAGCCAGATCCCCCTTCAGAATGGAGGCACTCCTTCTTCCTAGCTGTTGGGAGTGTTAGTGGCTAACAACTTTCATGAAGTTTCCCTTCAGAAATTGCTCTTATCTGAAAACAGAACTTTCTTCAAGGTCTCTTAGGAGAGCATGCTTCTGATGACTGATTTGTGTTGAACACAAAGGCCTGGTCCCCTTGCCTCAAGTTGAGATCATCTGAAGAATATCCTTACTCCAGAGTTCTCTTAAATGAGGTTAGTGTTTAAGCAGTGATTGCCACCTGGTTGCTTCCAGCTCTTCATGCAAGAGACCAGCAGGCAAAGATAGGAATAATAATCCTGGCTGAAGTAATTGATACCATCAGGAGGAGATAAGAGCAGCTGTCACATTGTGAGCTCAGGAAAGAATATATTTGGCACTCAAGTCATTAAATGTGTTTCTCATGTAAGGGTAAAAGAAATTGAAGTTAAAGTGTAAAAGTTAAAGGGTAAAAGACCGGGTGTTGTAAAGTTTCTAAGCTGCAAGGTCTGAGTTAAAATGTAAAGGATTAGGTATTGTTAGGTTTCTATGCTACCTGCAAAACCTGAAATTTCTGTAGCTGTTAAGACAATGCTTGGAACTGCCCAGTAAATATTTCCCCCTGACTATTTGGTTGTTTAATAAGGGCTCTGTGTGGTCGCACGTAGGCATTGCAGGGCCTGGACCAATCAGTTTAAATGTAACCCCCTCCTTAGGAATGTCCTATCACTCCATCCTGACCTGTTCCCGCCAATGAATGAACTAATCATGTTTAGGAGTTGTTGTTCAATTTTCCCGCGCCTCATGATGATTTGTTCTGATGTATACAAAGCCCTCCGCCCTCCCCAAAAAGTGTACTTAAGCAGTGCTCAGCCCCTGCTCGGGGCTCTGGGCTGCTTTCCCTTCTTGAGTGGGCACGGAGCCCCAGCATGCTGGTTCAATAAATCCCCCTTCTGCCAATTGCATGAGTGGTCACTTGGTGGTCTCTTTCTCCGACGTTTCGCGGGACCCTTACACTCATGGTACTGCTTACCCAATTTTATGGTAAATGGAAGAATCCAACAGCTGTTTCTGAGGATAATTCAGATTTCTTGGAGATGTGTCTCTTGATTATGCATAAGGCAAATCACCTAGATCAGCAGACATTGGAGAAATCCAGAATGGGAAGTCAAGGCAGGAAACAAGTATTGTTTGTGACCCTGTGACCAAGTGCAATAGTGTGGTCTATACTTTGTTCTACTAGCCTTTCTTTTGAATGTTTCTTCTGGAAGAGAAACCCATCAAAATCCTGGAGGACCTTATTATAATACCTATTATATGAAAAAGTGAATTTAAGTAGATTAAGGGGTGCATTAGTGGATGTTGTGGTAATCCACCCATACCTCCTCTTTAACACTAAGGCACTCATTCCTCCAGCTGTTGGGAATTTGGGAAGCTAAAAGTTCTCAACTGGGTTGTTCTCTGAATGTTGCTCTCATCTAAAGAAAACCATCTAATTCAACCTTAACATCTCCACAGAGGCAATTTTCATTCAATTCCTGGTGGATACAATGTTATAAAAGCCTGGAATCCTTTCTCAAGTTGGGGAAACTCTGAAGGATTGTTCTAGTTCCATAGCTCCTTAGGAGATAACCTGAGTCCTCCATCGTATCTGTATTGTAGTTAACTGTTCCTCTTCCCAATCCTACTTCCTCATTTTCTCAAGAAGCTGATCCCTGGGACACTTACCCCAAACCTTTCCGCTCCAAGGAATAGGATTAAAAACATCCAGACTAATACCATCTATTGATACAGATTTCTTTATTTAATAAAGAAATTATAAAAACTCTATTACTGAATAAAATCATGGCATCTGCAGGTAAATGGATGGCTTTGGAGAAGATAATGCTAAGTGAAGTTAGCCAATCCCCCCAAAACAAATACAGAATGTTTTCTCTGATATCAGGAGGCTGATTCATAGTGGGTAGGGAGGGGGAGCATAAGAAGAATAGATGAACTCTAGATAGGGAGGTGAAGGGAGGGGGCAGGAGGTTAGCAAGGATAGTGGAATGTGATGGACATCATTATCCAAAGTATATGTATGAAGACACGAGTTGGTGTGAACATACTTTATATATAACCAGAGATATGAAAAATTGTGCTGTACATGTATAATAAGAATTGTAATGCATTCTGCTGTGCCGCAGTCTGGCTGGGCACAAAATAACTGAGCTGCCACAAAGCCTTGTAGGTTCAAACAGCAACTCTTTATTCCCGAACTCTCACCGGCACTCTACACACACTTCCCGGGAACACACTCCCTCCACCAGGCTCCATGTGCCAATTCTCCTGGAACCCCGGGAGAACTCAACAGGAACTCCAAAGTAGCGGGTGCCCAAGGCAGCAGGATCCGCCCTAATCCCAGAGCCGCCCTAATCCCAGAGCAGGGTCACCTTTCAACCATTCCCTCTAGCAAAATGCCAGGCGTCATTCTGACTAAACTGTAGCTCTCAACACTGCTGTCATTTGTTTTTTAAAAAAAATCAATTTAAAAAATTAAAAATAAATAAATAAATAGCTTTATTACTGCATGTGGGTTCAATAAGCAATAATAAATAAACAATAATAACTATTCCATGGGAATATAGCATATATGGACCTCATAATTGTAAGCCATTTTTATAAGTGCTGTGTAAAATCATGGAATCTTTAGCTGATTGGACAGATTCTCGTTACCTACTAAGTGCATAAATAACCCTATGATAGTTGCTTCAGAGAATGCAAAAAATTTTTTTTCATTAGGTTTTCTTATATTGTCTGGTGGGAATGAAAGAATAAAAAAAATTGAAGTTAAAATGTAAAGGACCAGGTTTTGTAAAGTTTCCAAGCTGCACTCATAGCCTGAAATTCCTGTGGCAGTTAAGACAATTCCCGGAACTGCCTGTTAGATATGTGTCGAAATCTTCCCCTGACCACCTAGTTACTAAATCACCCCTTCTCAGAAACCGTGCAGCTCAGCACGTACACATCTCAGGGCTTCAACCAATCAGTTTAAATATATACCTATCTTAGTACTAACCAATAACCCCCACCAGACCTGTTCCCGCCAATGAATGTGCTAATCATGTTTTAGAGTTGTTATTTGATTTTACCGCGGTATATGATGATTTGCTAAAGGAGGCAATGATGTATGTAAAGCCCCTGCCCTCTCTAAAGAATGTATATAAACTCTGCTCAAGTGGTTCTCGGGGCTCTTTGTTCTCTGCTCTTCTGAAGTGAGCTCTGAGCCCCAGCATGCTGGACCCCCAATAAACCCCTTTGCTGTTGCATGAGACGGTCTCTTGGTGGTCTTTTCCTCCGAAGCTCGCCCGACCTTTTCAGGAATAACACACACAAATATGGGGAAACAGATTACATTATGACACCTAATAGAAATATCTCAAAAGTTCTGTGACTTTCAAGGAAAATTATAAAATACTTGAAACCAAATGATAATCTATATACTATATAAAATTTTGTAATATGCAGCTAAATAGTGCTCACAGTTGGGGCTGGGGTGTGGCTCAGCGGTAGAGTGCTCACCTTGCATGTGTGAGACCCTGGGTTCAATCCTTAGCACCACATACAAAAATAAACAAGTGAAATAAAGATGTTGTGTCACTAAAAAAATAAATATAAAAAAACAGTGCTCACAGTGAAATTTGTAACACATGATTCTTTTATTAGAAAAGGAATAATGTTTAAAATCAATAGTCTAAGCTTCTACCTGAAGACATGAGAGAGAACTGCAAAATAAGTACAAGACACGAGTACAATCAATTAAATTAAAAATAACTTGCTGGAGAAAATTGAATCTTAAAATTGTTTTCTTCTAAAAGATTAATAATAGGGGGAGGGGATATGAGGGTAGAAAAAATGGTGGAATGAGACGGATGTCATTACCCTTGATACATGTATGATTGCACAAATGGTGTGACCCTACTTTAAGTACAACGAGAGAAGTCAAAAATTGTGCTCCAGAAGCTGAGGTTGTGGCTCAGTGGTAGAGTGCTTGCCTGGTATGCATAAGGCACTGGGTTCAATTCTCAGCACCACATATAAATAAATGAATAAAATAAAGGTCCATCAACACTAAAAAATGTTAAAAAAATACTGTGTCCACCTAAAACTAAAAAATAAAAAATAGAAAAGTTAGAAAAAAATTGTGCGCCATTTGTGTATGATGAATCAAAAGAGCATTCTGCTGTCATATATATCTGATTAGAACAAATACATTTAAAAAAGATTAATAAACTCATAAATCTTGAGCAAAACTTATTAGAAAAAATGCAAAGAAAAATAAATATATTTTTAATAAATGGTGGAGAAATAAATAGTTGTTTGTGTGGAAAAACATAAGCCTTTTTTCTCTTTTTCTTTTCTTTCTTTTTTGTAGTTGGACAGGATGCCTTAATTTTATTTATTTATTTTTATGTAGTACTGAGGAACAAACCCAGTGCCTCACAAATGCAAGGCAAGTGCTCTGCCACGGAGCTACAGCCCCAGCCTGGAAGAACTTAAATCTTTATCCCTACTCCCACCAGTCATGAAAAATAATTTGAGACGGTTCATAGACCTAAATATAACAAATAATTCTATAAAGCATCCAGAAATGTATAAATTTGGCATAAACTAAAGATTTATTACATAGACTATAAAAAACTCTAACTATAAAGTTAAAAAACTGAAAAATTGATCTACATCAAAATTTACAACTTCTAATCATTGAACGACATTAAGAAAGTGAAAGTGGAATTTCTGACTGACCTAGAAAAATTATGATTGCCCAAATCTGTATCTCCTCATATTCTCAAAAATAATAATAATGTTATTAATGAGCTATTGCTAATGTTTCCAGCTCAAACTTTTACAGAGAGAAGCTTCATTTGAGAGGGAACAAAGGTATTAGTGAGCTTCTGATTGATCAAAAACACCTCACAAAAGAAACTTTCATTTTTAGTGTACAAATATTGAAAAATTCATTCAATATTTTGATTGAATTCAGGGGCACTCAGCCACTGAGCCACATCCCCAGCCCTTGTTTGTATTTTATTTAGAGACAGGGTCTCACTGAGTTGCTTAGTACCTCACTGCTGCTGAGGCTGGCTTTGAATTTGCAATCCTCCAGCCTCAGCCTTCTGAGCTGCTGGGATTACAGTGTGCCCCTCTACTGGCTCATTCAATATTGATATGAACACTGATTAAGAAAGAGACACCCCCTGCCCCTGCCCCAATGTACTGGAATTTAACTGAAGAATGTTTTACCACTGAACTTCATCCGCAGCCCTTTTCATTTTTTTGTTTTGAGACAGGGTCTTGCTAAATTGCTTAGGTCCTCATTAAGTTGCTGAGGTAAGCCTTGAACTTGTGATCCTCCTGCTTCAGCCTCCTGAGTCACTGGGATTAAAGGCAGGTGCCACTGTGCCTGGATTTTATTTTTATTTTGAGACATTGTCTTGCTAAATTACTGAGGCTGGCTTGAACTTGTGATCCTCCTGCCTCAGCCTCTTCAGTTACTGGAGTTATAGGTGTGTGCCAGAGTGTCAGAGTCAAGAAAGAGAATTAAAGGTCGGATGCTTTTTGTGGTAGCTGTCTTCACAGAGTACCATTTTAGGAGAAGGAAGAAAGAAGTTAAAAAATAACAACAACAACAAAAAAGAATAGGGGGTTGAGGGTGCAGCTCAATGATACAGCTCTTAGTTAGCACAGGCAAGGTCTTGATAATTCCCCAGCACCCCCCACCCAAAACAAAAACAAAATTACAACAAACCAAAAAGCTCTGGGGCTGTAGAGAGGCTCAGTGGTAGAGCACTTGCATTCTATCCCCAGCACCTAGGGGGAAAATAAATAAGGTGTGTGTGTGTGTGTATAATAGGGGTGGAGGGAGGCAGTTATTATTGATGATTGGGTGGTGAGGGGAAAAAGAACCGAAGGAAAATTTAACAATAATGAGAGACAAAGACAACAAAAAAATTCAGAGGAACACTGAGGAAAAAAAGTTATCTATTAAAGAAATTATACCATATTAAACTGATAGGAAGGAATGTCCTTGGACTAAGAATCTTGTAAATCACCCTAAATGGATGAAATGGACAGACAAAAATAAACTAAATCTGTATATAGCTATTACAGAAAGAGAACAGAAAATGGGAATCAAAATAGTTTAACCCAGCACGGCCACTTGTGCCTGTAGTTCCAGCTACTCAAGAGGTGGAGTAGCACAACTCAGGGGGAAATTCAGAGAACTAAGAAGAAAGGTCTCAAATTAATGATCAAGGTTTCCTCCTTCATAAACCAGAAAAAGAAAGGCATATTAAATCCAAAGCATGCAGAAAGAAGAAAATGAATATAAAGGCAAATTTGAAAATGAAAACTGAAAATCAACCGAGAAAGCCAATAAAAAAACAAAGCTGCTTCTTTGAGAAAAGCAATAAAAAATTGATAAATCTCTAAGTAGACTGAGTAGGAAAAAAGAGAGAATATACAAATTACCAATACCAGGAAGGCAACGTCTTTATAGAATCGACAGGCATTAAAAAGACAAAAAATAAATATTATGAAATTTATGCCAAAAAAATTATTTAGGACAGGAATCACCAGATTATGTCCCATGGGCCAATGGAGATCATGAACTAAAAATGTTTTTTTGTGGATTTCTTTCCTTTCTTCCTCCCTTTCTTTTCTTTTTTCTTCCTTTTCTTTCCTTTCTTTCCAATATGGGGAATGAACTCAGAGCCTCATGCATGCTAAACCCATGCTTAAACACTGAGCTACACTCTCCAGCTGGACTTTACATTTTTTATGTATGAAAACAAATACTTAAAACAAAATATAAATGAATGCTTATCATAGCTCTATTTAAAATCACTGAAACAACTCAAATATTCAAAAACTGGTGAACTGATAAACAAATTGCAATGCATCCATTCAATGATGAGAATGAATGCACGGCTTCATTCAACACATATGAATCTCACATTTATTTTTCTAAATGAAAGGAGCCAGATTCAAAAGACTACATATTGAAAGATTTTATTTTTATGACATTCTGAAAAAAACAAAATTATACGGACAGAAGAGTGGGTAAGGATGGTCAAAAGATTTGAATACAAACAGGCATGGAAATTTGGGGAAATTGATGGGACTGATATGCATCTTACTTAAAGTGGTCATTATATAACTAAATGTATTTTTCAAAATACACAGAGTTGTTCATTAAAAACAATGAATTAACCAGATATGGCAGTGCAAATCCCAGCGATTTGAGAGGCTGAGGCAGGAAAAAAGGAATGCAAGTTTGAGACCAGCCTCAGTAACTTAGTGAGACCTTGTATCAAAAGAAAAAATAAAAAGGGCTGAGCCTAGCACGTGCGAGGCCCTGGGTTTGATCTTCAGTCCCACATAAAAATAAATAAATAAAAGCATTAAAAAAAGGGGGGATGCTGAGGATGTACCTTAGTAGTAGAGTGCCCCTGGATTCAATCCCCTATATGACCACCACCACCACCACTACAATAAAACAAATAGTCAAGGAATTTGTATGAAGTAGTGATGTCACATGGATTTCCAAATCTATATACTGATGATCAGCTAAAGCTTTAAGGATTGGAAGATGGGGTTTGCATGTAAAATTTGCATGTTAAAATGAAATATCCCCAAGAGAAAAAATGTCTATACATAGAAAAAAGAATAGAAGTATAGAATAAGGAAAAAAGAAGGAAGTGTCTTGAAAATTTAAAATGACTTGTGGCTAGTCTTAATTGAGTTGTGCCATAAGCATGGGATACATACCAGATTTATAAGACATAGCATGGATATCTTATTAATAATGAGATTACTTTTATGGGATGACCTACTGAAATGATAATTTTGATGTACTGGGTTAAATAAAATACAGCATTAAAATAAAAAAAAATAAAAGATATATTTGGACAAGGAAGGCATAGATAATGTTTTCTTTCTTTTTTTTTACTATACTATTTTA
The DNA here is from genome assembly GCF_001458135.2 of Marmota marmota marmota. NCBI lineage: Eukaryota > Metazoa > Chordata > Mammalia > Rodentia > Sciuridae > Marmota > Marmota marmota. Next base: position 22,598,821 of record NW_026000037.1, read on the forward strand.
ATTTAATTTAATTTATTTTTAATATATTTTAATTGATCCATAGTAATTATCCATATTTATGTGTTACAGTAGGGCATTTCAAAACATGAATATAGTGTGTAATGATCACATCAGGGTAATTGGTATATCTATCATCTGAGACACATGTCATGTCTTTGGGAAAATCCAGATCCTCCCTACTAGCTACTTTGCAATATCAATTAATGTTGTCAATCATAGTTACCCATCTGCACTAAAAAATATTAGAAATTATTCTTTATATCTGACTACTTCCCTGTACATGTTAGCCATCCTTTCTCTAGCCCTCCCTCTCCAAATCCCTTCCAGAGTTTGGGTTTATTATTCTATTGCTTTTTTAAAAATTTTTTATTGTTGGTTGTTCAAAACATTACATATTTCTTGATATATCATATTTCACACTTTGATTCAAGTGGGTTATGAACTCCCATTTTTACCCCATATACAGATTGCAGAATCACATCAGTCACACATCCATTGATTTACATATTGCCATACTAGTGTCTGTTGTGTTCTGCTGCCTTTCCTATCCTCTACTATCCCCCCTCCCCTCCCCTCACCTCCCCTCTTCTCTCTCTACCCCCTCTACTGTCATTCATTTCTCCCCCTTGTATTATTTTTCCCTTTCCCCTCACTTCCTCTTATATGTACTTTTGTATAACCCTGAGGGTCTCACTGAGTTGCTGAGGCTGGCCTTAAACCTGAGATCTTGCTGTCTCAGCCTTAGGCGTGGTTGGCATTACAGGTCTTCTC
>NW_026000037.1:22602388-22604611 GCF_001458135.2 Marmota marmota marmota
TTGAAATACTTTGTCTTCATTGTCTGATGTTCTATCTTCTAAGTGTTCTACTCTGCTGGTAGTATTCTCCATTGAGTTTTTAAGTTGGTTTATTGCTTCCTGCATTTCTAGGATTTCTGTTTGTTTGTTTTTTATAACCTCTATCTCCCTGTATAGTTGATCCTTTGCTTCCTGGATTTGTTTGTGTAATTCATTGTTGAAGTGATCTTTCATTGTCTGATTTTGCTGTCTAATGTCTTCCTTGATACTCCAGATCATCTGAAGCATGTATATCCTGAATTCTTTATCTGACATTCCATCTGCTGCAGCTGTTACCTCTTCTAAAGTTGAGTTGTAGATAATGTTTTCTATATCTAATTTTTCCAATTTTTTTTTACCAGTGAGTTAATTTTTTTTTATAATGAAAAGCATTACCATACAAAAGAAAGGTACACAGTGAACTGCTTAGTAGCTTTCAGTGGGGGCATTCAGTTCTTCCCAAAGCCCTCCCTGCCTCTACTAGCTGGCCAACGCTCCTCCTCAATGGGCCACCAGAGTCCAAGGTAGCCTTTATCCTGGCCTTCTATTTGATAGTATCTCTATCTCTCTCCCTATAACCTTGGCTCCTTGAAGGCAAGCATTGTTTCTGACACAGAGTAAGCATCAGTTTACTACATGAATGAAAAAACTAGAAATACCATCCTTCTACCAAAAAACTAGAAAAGTGGGATAATTCTGTGGTGACAATGGATTTGGAGTAGGAGCCAGTGATACTGCTTCTGCATGTTAGTGGTGGTCACAGAGGCCAAAAGACTATGAGGAAGCCTCACTTAACCTACCTTGTAACAATTGGCCAGTGATTGGGTTGATCTCTAAACAAAGGGTTTGAGGAACATGAGTCACCAATGCTAGAAATTCTGTAGAAAGTTTCTGTACAAGATGGCTTGGGGCCCCAAAGAAGATTCTTTGTGTACTAAATAGCTGACTTTTTGACATCCCTCAGGTTCTTCCTTTCTAAACTGGACTCAGCGGAATGGCTCCTGCAAAGGCACGAGTAAGAAGAAATGCCAACTGTCCTCGATGAGGTGGTGCCTTGAGAATATATCATCAATATTCAAAAATGCATCCATGGAATGGGCTTCCAGAAGTCTGTGGGCTGGGCTCAGGGTTAGAGTGCTTGCCTAGCATGCAGGAAGTCCTGGGTTTCCATCCTCACATTGCCAAACAAAACAAAGTCAAAAGTGTATCCTTCAGGCACTCAGATCTGAAAAAGATCTGGAAATCTACCAGGAGGGTGATGGAGACTCCAGATGTGTACAATGATATCAGGCTCAGGAAAACTATCTGGGCCAAATGATTAAGAAATGTTTCATATGGTTTCCATGTGTGTGGTTGTCCAGAAAATGTAATAAGTATGAAGATTCACTAAATAAGCTGTATGTTCCCTTCACAATTTTCATTTCCAAAAATCCACAGTCCATGGGGTGAAGAACTAACTGCTTATTATCAAAGTTGTAAAACTACTGAAAAACACACAACCTCCCCCTGCCCCCAAACCCCAACTTTCCCATTCAGGAGACTAAGCCTCTCAATATGACTAGGTGGAGAGAGGAAATTCAGCCCAGTCTGATGCCATAACCTGGGGCCACATCCAGGAAGATTTATGGTTAGATTCACAGTTAGCAAAACTAACTACCTGAGTTAAACAACTTAAAAGGAAGAAAGGCTTATTTTGGCTCACAAGTCAGAGGTTTCAGTCCACGGCAACTTGATCCCATTGCCTTTGGGCCTGTGGGAGCACAGGGCACAATGACAGGAGAGATGGTGAAAGAAGCTGTTTATAGCATAGGGCCAGGAAGCAGAGAGAACTAGGAAGAGGACAGGGTCCCAATGTCCCCTTCCAGTGCACACCTCCAGTGTCCCAACTTTCTTCCACTAGCCTGTTGTAGTCAGATTTTTCACTGCTGTGGAAGTGGCCCCCCCTTTCTCCACAAAAAAAGTCTTAACTGGGCTTCTCCAGAAAACTTTACCATAGCTGGACACCCCCTGACTAGTTTTTCACAAACATATCCAGTATAGTAGTTTGTGGAAATGTGCAAACAAGGCCTCTGGCCTTGAGCTGGGCTTCACAGAGATGTCTACATTTTTTAAGAGAGAGAGAGAGAGAGAGAGAGAGAGAGAGAGAATTTTAATATTTACTTTTTAGTTTTCGGCAGACACAACATCTTTGTTTGTATGTGGTGC
>NW_026000037.1:22605373-22613196 GCF_001458135.2 Marmota marmota marmota
ATGTTATCCCATATTTCTTGGATGTTCTGCTCATGGTTTCTTAACAGTCTTGCTGAGCTGTCTATGTTCTTTTCCAGTTGAAATACTTTGTCTTCATTGTCTGATGTTCTATCTTCTAAGTGTTCTACTCTGCTGGTAGTATTCTCCATTGAGTTTTTAAGTTGGTTTATTGCTTCCTGCATTTCTAGGATTTCTGTTTGTTTGTTTTTTATAACCTCTATCTCCCTGTATAGTTGATCCTTTGCTTCCTGGATTTGTTTGTGTAATTCATTGTTGAAGTGATCTTTCATTGTCTGATTTTGCTGTCTAATGTCTTCCTTGATACTCCAGATCATCTGAAGCATGTATATCCTGAATTCTTTATCTGACATTCCATCTGCTGCAGCTGTTACCTCTTCTAAAGTTGAGTTGTAGATAATGTTTTCTATATCTAATTTTTCCAATTTTTTTTTACCAGTGAGTTAATTTTTTTTTATAATGAAAAGCATTACCATACAAAAGAAAGGTACACAGTGAACTGCTTAGTAGCTTTCAGTGGGGGCATTCAGTTCTTCCCAAAGCCCTCCCTGCCTCTACTAGCTGGCCAACGCTCCTCCTCAATGGGCCACCAGAGTCCAAGGTAGCCTTTATCCTGGCCTTCTATTTGATAGTATCTCTATCTCTCTCCCTATAACCTTGGCTCCTTGAAGGCAAGCATTGTTTCTGACACAGAGTAAGCATCAGTTTACTACATGAATGAAAAAACTAGAAATACCATCCTTCTACCAAAAAACTAGAAAAGTGGGATAATTCTGTGGTGACAATGGATTTGGAGTAGGAGCCAGTGATACTGCTTCTGCATGTTAGTGGTGGTCACAGAGGCCAAAAGACTATGAGGAAGCCTCACTTAACCTACCTTGTAACAATTGGCCAGTGATTGGGTTGATCTCTAAACAAAGGGTTTGAGGAACATGAGTCACCAATGCTAGAAATTCTGTAGAAAGTTTCTGTACAAGATGGCTTGGGGCCCCAAAGAAGATTCTTTGTGTACTAAATAGCTGACTTTTTGACATCCCTCAGGTTCTTCCTTTCTAAACTGGACTCAGCGGAATGGCTCCTGCAAAGGCACGAGTAAGAAGAAATGCCAACTGTCCTCGATGAGGTGGTGCCTTGAGAATATATCATCAATATTCAAAAATGCATCCATGGAATGGGCTTCCAGAAGTCTGTGGGCTGGGCTCAGGGTTAGAGTGCTTGCCTAGCATGCAGGAAGTCCTGGGTTTCCATCCTCACATTGCCAAACAAAACAAAGTCAAAAGTGTATCCTTCAGGCACTCAGATCTGAAAAAGATCTGGAAATCTACCAGGAGGGTGATGGAGACTCCAGATGTGTACAATGATATCAGGCTCAGGAAAACTATCTGGGCCAAATGATTAAGAAATGTTTCATATGGTTTCCATGTGTGTGGTTGTCCAGAAAATGTAATAAGTATGAAGATTCACTAAATAAGCTGTATGTTCCCTTCACAATTTTCATTTCCAAAAATCCACAGTCCATGGGGTGAAGAACTAACTGCTTATTATCAAAGTTGTAAAACTACTGAAAAACACACAACCTCCCCCTGCCCCCAAACCCCAACTTTCCCATTCAGGAGACTAAGCCTCTCAATATGACTAGGTGGAGAGAGGAAATTCAGCCCAGTCTGATGCCATAACCTGGGGCCACATCCAGGAAGATTTATGGTTAGATTCACAGTTAGCAAAACTAACTACCTGAGTTAAACAACTTAAAAGGAAGAAAGGAGAGAAGAAGCTCTCCCCTTCTCAGGTGTTGTCCTTGAAGAACTAACTTGCCCAAAACAGTGAGAGAAAAAGCTGCTTTTATGTGAACTTCTGCAGACTGTGAACTTCTGAGGCCCTCCCCTTACATGTTGGGTATAAAACGCTGAAAGTACCTGAACTCAGGGTTCAGGGGATTGATAGATTACAGCAAAAGCTGTGCCCTCTGAACCTGGCTGCAGCCAAATAAAACTGTTTCCTGCTATCTTCGGTGCCTTGCCTCATTTGTCCCTACAGCACTGTGACTAAACGACCTGCCAAGAACAATTAGAGGAGGAAATGTTTATTTGGGGCTCATGGTTTCAGAGGTCTCAACCCTCAGAAGGCCAACTTCACTCCCCAGGGCTTGAGGTGAGGCAGAGCATCTTTCTAGCAGAGTAAAGTGCCTCAGGACATGATCAGGAAGCAGAGAGAGAGAAAAAAATACTCCACTCTCCAAATACAATTTTTTTTTAAGAGAGAGAGAGAGAGAGAGAGAGAGAGAGAGAGAATTTTAATATTTACTTTTTAGTTTTCGGCAGACACAACATCTTTGTTTGTATGTGGTGCTGAGGATGGAACCCAGGCCGCACGCATGCCAGGCAAGCGTGCTACCGCTTGAGCCACATCCCCAGCCCCAAATACAAAATGTATGCCCAAAAGATATGCCTCCAATAACCTGCTTCTTCTAGCCACACCCTACCTGCCTTCAGTTACCACTCAGTTAATCCTTACCAGGGGATTAATTCACTGATTGGTTAAGAATCTCATAACCCAATCATTTCACCCCTACGCCCTCTTGCATTGTCTCATACATGCGTTTTTGGGGGACACTCACATCCAAACCATAATAAGGCCCCACCTAAATGTTCTATCACCTCCCAATAGCTTCATAGACTGGGGACAAAACCCCAACACATGAGCCTTGGGGGGACATTCAAGATCCAAACCACAACAATGGCCCTCTGACCAAAATGGCTACATTATTTTAATTCTGTGTGAACATGTCTTTATTCCATTACAGAACACTGAGAAAAACACACATCATCAACACAGTATAGAGCTCAGTCACAGTTGCCTGGGAATAAAATGTAACCGAGTCTCAGCATTAGACCACAGATTTTCTGTCTGCCACTTGAGGGTTTTCCTTTTCACGTCTACTAAATTATAAGTAAAGACTGGTTGAGGTTTGGCTCTTTTTTATCTTTGGTATTCCTCTGTGTTTACACCTAAACATGAGTCCTGTGTGTTATTGTGTGTACCCAGATTTATGCATAGACATTAAAACACCATCTGGAAGAGCAAAGGACTCTTTGAAGCCTGTGGAGAAAGTGCCAGATGGAGGTTTCTAAGGCTCTTGTTCTTCAAAGTCCTGGATCTAAAACATCCTCAAGTGTGATAAAAAAAAAATCCATTCAGTAATCCTAGTCTTTGTTATCAATAAAATGTGCATATGTAAGCTTACATCTAAAAACAAAGGAAAAAATCATTATTGTTGTTTTTCAACGTTGGGGACTGAACCCAGGGCCTTGCACATGCTAAGCAAGAGCTATGCCCCTTTCTGCCAGCCCCATAAGCCTACATTTATATGGCACTGTGTTCTGCAGAATAATGGTGCCCAAAGTTGTCCATGCTCTAACTCTTGGAATCTTTGAATATGACCTTACATGACAAAAGTGACTCCTTGTGAGATTTAAGGGTATGGAGCTTCAGATAGGGACATAATCCAAGTGGGCACAATATAAACACATGAGTCCTCGAAAGAGGAGAAGATTTCCAGGTGGAAACGGGAGAGCTACAGCAAATTCAAAAGTTCTGTGAGGGTGATAGTTGGGAATTATGTGTCCAGTGGCTATCTGAAAAGTATCAAGTGATGGCCTTACTTCCTGTGATGGGAGAACTTTGAGGTTGATTGCTGTACCTGTGTCCTGATAGAGATGGTTTAGAGAAAATGGAGAGATCATTATGATTGGAGATGGCATGTCCCCCAAACACTCATGTGTTGAAGCCCTGTTCCCCAGTGAGGCAATGTTCAGAAGTGGGGATTTGGAGAAATGAATGAACCATGAAGGGTCTAACCTCATCAGTAGATTAATCTCCTGCTGAATTAGTAACTGGATGTCATTTTGGTGAGTCCATTCTATACCTGGAAAGCTTGCTTAACTCAGGAGCACCAGCATGAAATGCATTCTAACAGACTGGTGCACATGGAGGTTGATCCCTGAATCCTTAGAAATGGGAGAACTGGTTCACCTTGGCTCTGTGATTATCCTAAAGGTCAGGCTTGATCAAAAGCAGCCCTGAGGGGCTGATGGCTAGTCAGATTGTATAATCAGGGCTTCTAGAGGAGGAAACCAGTACATGTGGAATTTATCACTCAGCATTGCTGGCTGCAGACCAGTCAGGCTTATGCCTGGTCTCACAGATGTGATAGGTAGCTTTGCATCTCTATAACAAAATACCTGACACAGGATACTTACGAAGTAAAGATAAGTTTATTATGATTCATGGTTCTGAAGGTTCAAGTTCAAGATTGGGAAGCCTTGCACTGGGGTAACACATTCCCCTTCAGGGGCATGCCCCTGATTATCTAAGAACCCCTTAAAGGTCCGCAGCACCTCCCGGTACTGCAGCTCCAGGGAACAGACTTTTATACCTAGACCTTTGGGGGACACTATCCATAGTTGAACTGTAACAGATAGATGTAGGTATAGGTGTGCCTTCTCTTCTCCCTGAACCTTCATCAACATATTCTTTCTGCCTCATTTTATTTTTCTCTATTTGGCCACATGTTTAAAATATGTTTTAAAAATAAGTTCATTTTCTGTTTTCAGACAGGTGATATTTAAATGTTTAAAAGTTCAAAAGTTACAAAAGGAAATACTGATGTTTCCTTCCCTTCCAGGGTTGGTAAACATTTAACAACTTTCTCTTAAAGAAAGACATGGCCCAGGGTTGGGGTATAGCTGAGTGATAGAATACCTGCTTCCTGTGGCAATGCCCTGGTTTTGATTCTCAGCACCTAGAAGCAAAACAAACAACAACAAAAAAAACCATGGTATCTCTCTTCAGCAGGAGAGGTGTTGACTTTTTTACATTGGGGTTGGGTCCTGAGATCAAAAGTGATAATCACAAGACTCCTTAAGGTTTTGGGTTGGGAAGTCCCAAAGGATAAGTACCCTGTTGGTTCTGTATTGCCCACATGTAATCCCAGCAGTTTGGAAGCCTGAGGCAGGAGAATCACAATCTCAAGGCCAGCCTGGACAACTCAGACCCTGTTTTGAAATAAAAAATAAAAATGCCTGGGGATGGTAGATCAATAGCAAAGCATTCTTGGGTTCAATCCCCAGGACCTATAAACACACAGACACACACACACAGAAACACACACACACGAAGAAAGAAAGGAAAAGAAAGAAGGAAAAAAATCAAATCCCAAGGCCAGTCTAGACTCAAGGGATGAGGAGACAGACTACTTCTTTTTTGGGGGTAGGAAGAGGGTACTCGGGATTGAACTCAGGGGCACTAGTCCACTGAGTCACATCCTTGGGCCTATTTTGTATTTTATTTAGAGACATGGACTCACTGAGTCACTTAGCACCTCACTGTTACTAAGGCTGGCTTTGAACTTGTAATCCTCCTGCCTCAGCCTCCTGAGACACTGGGATTACGGATATGCACCATCGTGCCCCACGAGACAGACTACTTCTTGTTGGCAGAAACTAAAAAATCACTCAGCAATAGGGAGGCATGATTCACCGGGTGCCACAGCACATGAGACTGATATACTAGGTCTCTGATGCTAATCCAAGACATATACACAAGGTGCCTATCAATGAATATAAAAGGGTTTGGGGACAGGTGAGAGGAAGTTTCTGGGAGGTTGTCCTGTTAGCTAGGAAGCATTTTGCTTCTCTTCTAAGTACTGCCTACTAACCAATTGTGCCACAGGAACTCTGGTATTTGGCTCTTGTAAGGGAATCCATCCACTTTGGTAAGACAGCCTGTTTTCTTGCAGTTTTCTCCCTCTCTCTCAAATCTTAAGTACTGGAAGAATTCCAATCCCCAAATCCTGACCTCAGTGATTTCTCTTCTATACCTTCTTGATGGACTCAGCTCCCTTTGGAGTAGTTTCTGCTTCTGTCTCTCTCTTTCTCTTCCTTCCTTTCTATTAGGGATTGAACCCAGGGGCATTCTACCACTGAGCTCCATCCCAGTCCTTTTCATTTAGGGTTTTACAGCTGGGTGTGGTGGGGTATTCCTGTAATCCCAGTGATTTGGGAAGTTGAGGCAGGAGTATATCAAGTTCAAGGCCAGCCTTAGCAACTTATCCAGACCCTTTCTCAATATAAAAAAATATAAAAGATCTGGTGATGTAGCTCAGTGGTAAGGCGCCCCTGAATTCAATCCTCAAAATAGAGACTTGCTAAGTTTCTAATGGCTTGCTTAATTGCCCAGTCTGACCTTAAACTTGCAATCCTCTTGCTTTAGCCTCCTGAGTAGCTGGGATTACAGGCATGCACCACCATGCCTGGCCAGTCTTTGCTCTTAATGTAGGACAAGTTTCCCTGAGATTACAATCTGATGAGAGCAGAAATTTAGTGATCATGTTGCCCTTTCAGAAAATTTTGTCTCACAAACTTAAAGTGCAAGTGATAACCTTGTAACACATCTCCCTCTCTCTTTTTTTTCTTTCTCTTTATTTAAGAAATATTGTATATCCCTATAAACATCTGTTGACTCACACCTTCCATTTGGACAACAAGCATTAAAATACAACTTTTTTTTTTCTCTCTACAACCAGTTTCTTTGATGATCTCATATTCTCATAGTTCCTCTCAATTTTCATAAAAATAAAATACATAAAATACATTCCCAGCACCTAGAAGCAAAAACAAACAAACAAACCCAAAACATGGTATCTCTCTTCAGCAGGGGAGGTGTTGAGTTGTTTACATGGGGGTTGGGTCCTGAGATCAAAAGTGGTAACCACAAGACTCCTTAAGGTTTGGGGCTTACATAAAAGTCCCCTCATCAGTGAATTCAGTTTGCTTCAGACTTGTATTACTCCATTTTTTGTTGCTATAACAGAAATAATACAAAATGATAGAGGCTGGGTACTTTATAAAGGAAAGGTTTCTTTAGCTCGGTTTTAGAGGCCAGAGATTCAAGATTGGGTGGCCCCATTCGTGTGGCCTCTGATGAAGGGCTCATGACAAATGGCATCACAATAGAGGAATTGCCTGGAGAAGAGATCACATGGTGAGACAGGAAGCCAGTGAGACTCAGAGGCCAGGCTTGCTCATTTTTTTTTTTTTGAGAGAGAGAGAAAAATTTTTAATACTTATTAATTAGTTTTCGGCAGACACAACATCTTTGTTTGTATGTGGTGCTGAGGATCGAACCCGGGCCACATGCAGCCAGGCGAGCGCGATACGGCTTGAGCCACATCCCAGCCCCAGGCTTACTCTTTTTATAACTAGCTTTTGGGAGAACTAATTCCCTCTGTGATACCAGCAGCAATCCCCTCCAAGAGTGATGGCCCCAAAGACCTAATTACTTTCCATTAGGTCCCACCTCTTCAAGGTCCATCACCTCAGCACTGGGGACCAAGCTTCAGCATGAAACTTTTGAGAACAGATCCAAAACCATATCCAAGCCATAGCACTTGCTCTACAGCCAATATTATAAAAACTCTCCACCATTTATGCAAATTGGGAATCCCAGCCATGACTCCCTTTGGAACCAGGTTTCTGGCCTTACCATCTGTATGAATATTGCTCATCTCTCTTTTTCTTAAGCATGTTCTTTTTTTCCCATTACCATTTTTTTCATCATTGAAGCTCAAATATTTAATTCATTTATACTTTTAAACCAGTCTCATATAATTCTCTAACAATTTGGTAAAATTATGAAGCTCTGTGGTACTATATAGTGGTAGTTAAATAAGTGGTAGAAATAAACTGGGTGTGGTGGTCTATTCCTGTAACCCCAGAAGTGATTTCTTTTTTTTTTTTTTTTTTTTT